>NW_015150768.1:753643-759479 GCF_000732505.1 Cyprinodon variegatus | reverse complement strand
ATATATATATATATATATATATATATATATATATATATATATATATATATATATATATATATACATACATTGTACACATACATTGGGGTCTGTTATACAGCTTTGTTTAAAGGTCTCAGTTTTTATAATTTGGTATGATCACATAAAGTGACGTTAAGTTTGAAGTTTTAACAGAGAAAAGCTTTGAATGGCACAATTTAGAATATAATTTGCCCAAAATTAGCATTCTAGCTGCTAATGATTTTTCTTAAGATGGTGAAATTTTATCTAAAATGGCTATAAAATTTCTCTTGTGTAGAAACCTTTGGGTTTTTTGGAGTTTGGTCTATTTTAATTCTTATCAAGTGATTATTTTAATGCTTCAGTAGGTCCATCCGACTTTGCTTTACATTTAGAAGCTGGTAATTATATTGGATGAGAAACTAGATACAAACTTCTTTTTTATCTTTCTATTATTTTGGCAGTGTTTTCTTTTTTTTTCTTTCTCAGCTATGTCTCCTCACTTTTTTTTTTTGTCTTGGTGTAACTTCATGTGCAACCTTTTTAAAAAGTTAGTTGTGCCCCTTAGTTTCACAGAGATACTGCTTCTGTAAAGGTTTACACTCATATGAGTCGAACCAAAAAAGGCTTTTTAAAATTCAGTTCAATTAAGTCACTCCCCATCATTTTGTATTTTCAACCATATCATTGTTGTATTGGTACAACAGTAAAGTATGTGACAGAATGTCAAATACTTTTGTCACAGAATATGATTACTTGTAAGTAATCATATTCTGTAACTGTAAGATCGTTTTAAATAGGAAGATATACCTGGTTATCAGTTTCTATAGCTTTAGCATCATTTGCTAGCTTTAGCTTTCAAAATCTGCCCTTGTTTGTATTTGATAAACTTTTTCATCATATTTAATAACTATTTGATGTTTTTCAAGGGTCCAACTGGAAAGCCTGGATTGCCAGGAGTGCCTGGAGCTGATGGACCTCCGGTGAGTTAAAATTTAGATCTACAAAAACTGTTTAGTTGGTTGGTCGGTCGGTCGGTCGGTCGGTAGGTTGGTGGTTGGTTGGTCAGTGGGTGGTTGGTTGGTTGGTTTGATGTAAGGGTGGATGGATGGATTGGTTATGAAATAAACATCTAATTTAATACCATATAGCTGCATACACATTTTAGCAATAGAGTGTAAAATGCCTTAATGAATACTAGTATATAATATAATAGTATATAAGGCATATGGATGATACAACATCTTCATTTGGCTCCATAACAGGAGATCAACACACACACACACACACACACACAGTATTATATATGCAAACAACCTCCTTTGCATCTCAGACAGACGTGACACCTGTGCTAATGACAGATGTTCTTTGGAAATCACCAGGTGGCTCCTTCTATAGAGGAGAGGGGGGCTTTAAGATCTAGTAACTCCAGGGGAAGAAAAAAAATAAAAAATGAAAAAATTGAGTAAGTATTGAAAGATGAGAAGGAGATAGAGGAGAGCTTGCATAATCTAATACAACGCTCCAAAGCCCATTAATGGTTTATATTTCAGATTTGAAATAGCTTACAACCATCTATCCAGACTTTTTTTTAAATTCATTTGCTGCCTATAACTTAAATTGCCACATTCTCGACCTTAGTGCTTCCTCTCTGCCACTAATTTCTTTCCTCTTTTGTATCCATTTCTGTCTCAATGCTAAAAACCCATCAGTGGGTTTGCAAAGCTCCTTTGTCCCACGAGAATCCAATCAATTTTCCTCCAGATGTCTTTTTACTGGACATCCATGTGTGAGTTCTGTGTGGTGTTGTTGCCATCTCGCCATTGTGTATTAGATCACATGCATGCAGCCTATGTGTATTTGTACTGTGAAGTCTCAAAGCGGCTTTGGTCTAGGCTTTTAGAGCCCAGTAATAGCTGTGAGTGCATCTGCAACACTGTGCATTAAGAATGGGAAACAAACTCCCAAAGGAGGCTGAACCTCTGAAAGGCCAACTTTTCCAGTTTCCTAGTTAGATTTGTCCTTCAGCAGTTTTACAGCCTAATCCTTCAGTTATAGGGATGTTGTGGTGTTTATGGTGGTATTTGTACTGAAATGTCATGCAGTAATATTCTTCTCAATGATTTACAGGGTCACCCTGGAAAAGAGGGTCCTACTGGGGAGAAAGGCCACATGGTGAGTTGGGCTCCTTTTTCTCTTTCTTATTTAAATTATTAGTTTGGGCAGTTTAGATATATTTTAATACATAAATGAAGATTATTCTCCACCTAAGTGATGAAGTCCTGCTCTCTTAATGAAATGTCCATGGGGAGCTGGCACACTTCATTCAAATTAGCTCCTCAGCCTTTTCTTGCTTTTACTGACCTTTCTGATTACCTCATTGGACACTTCTGCTTACCAAAGGGAAAACTTCCACATGACTAAGTGTTATAAAGCAGGACAGAAGGACCCAGCATTCAAGGCGAGACATACAGTGGGATAATATGAAGCATTTTGTAAGAATGCGGCAGGCTTCAGATAGCAGTGGCTGCAGCTAGGACATCTATGACTGGAGTCTCTAGTTAAAGAAAAACACAGATTAGCGACCATGATAATCTGACGGAGAATGATTATCCATATGAGTCACTAATGAATCATGAATCTCCATAATACGAGATAGGATCCAGAGGGTGGGCTGCCAAGGAGATGTGGCGGGCGGGTACCGCCCAGAGTGTCCCAGATGCTTCAGCCTCGGAGAACAAGAAGGAGTTTGAGCCAGGTCAGGGAAACAGATCAGAACAGGAAGGCTCAGAGGTCCAGGAGTCTGGACCCCAGTCAGGGATACCGATCAAAGCAGGAACTGACTGGTTCAGGGTTTTCTTGGACTCCAGAGACAGTTCAGGCAGAACAGTCCAATGGGAATAGGCAGCCTCGGTGTTTGCAGAATAGGTGAGGACATCAGGAACTCTACAGGACGGTAAAATACGGCACTCTCTGCTGAAACCATTCAGGAACAGACGTGTTTAGTGGATGAGAGACAGATCAGGGTCAGGGAATCAGAAACACCACAGAATGCTTAAAAAACACTCTCCACTGCACCCTGAGAACAAGAACATGAACAAGAACATCAGCATCAATAATCTGGCCATGATGGCTGGGACTGAGCTGTAAAAATAGAAGCCGCAGCAGGTGGTTTAGATGAGCCATAATGAACAACCGGGCAATTAGACAGGTGAATGGAGTGAACAATTAGGCCAGCCATCAGAGCCAAGATCATGACACAAAGTGTTGTTAGGCTTGCTTGGTAGCATTGGCAAAGGTTTCTTGCCATGTTGGATGCTAATTCCATACCGACACTTTTCCAATTATTCTTTACCTACTTTTATTTCCACCTGTAAAATGTACCATTTGGTAAGACTTTATGTAACTATTTCTATATATGTCTCTTTCCCCTGGCAGGCAATCTTTTCTATGCAATATCAGGAGAAATTATTATATGCATGCTCTGATCTGATGTACCTTCATTTAATATTAATTTATTAAAATTCTGAACAACCTTTTCCTATAGATCTGACTCCCAGCTGTGTTTTAAGAAATATTAGAGGAAAATATAGTGACTAGATTATAACAACTCTTTTGGCAACCTTTTATATGGTGTGTTTACTGACCAGAAAAACAGTTTAGACTTTTAATGTTTCAATGTAGCCTCTCACCAACAAGCTCAGTCAAGGCAAAAATTGGCCATTTCTTACTGTTTGAGTGTTTTCATTAGTATGATGCTAGTTTTAATCAAATCTTTCTCTCTTTAGGGCCCTGCCGGTCCTCAAGGCCCCATCGGTTATCCTGGGCCCCGAGGAGTTAAGGTAAGTTTATCTTTGTTTATAAAAAGTACATTTTTACAGCAGAACTTTAGAGGTAATGGCTATTAAGGACACTTTTGTTAGCTACCGGATGCTATTTACTGTTAACATCTTTTCTTTTTAAATGTTTAAACCAATATTAACATGCTGCTTTAGAGAAGGGTACAAATCAAGTCCTTAATTATTGCCATAAAAACACAGTAGTAGTGCCAGCTTAGGGGCTTCATGCATCTTTTTAGATATATAGTGTTAATCCGAGGGTTTTTCATCCTCTTTATGTACCTTTTTTTCAATCTTTTGTTTTTGATCAGCTATATTCAGAACCACAACAAAACAAATCTCATTAAATAGTTGCTGGTAATAGGAGGATCCAAATCTTACAGCTTTTACTGAGAAGGCTCAACTGGTTTTGCGTCTGTTCCAGATTTTTCTTTGTTAGATGGCTGAAATCTAAGAGGATGGACAAGGATTTGCTGACGAGCAAACTTTGAATCCTCTGCAGTAGTAAATTTTAAAACAGTTCTTTAGAAGCCTTACTTTAGATTAGAAAAAAGCTTTCACATCGTGAAGTTCTGTCACCTGAAAGAATGAATGCTCTGCTATTTCTCCGTATTGTCTCATTTACTTCTTGATTGCCTGATTTTGCATCGCAGGGAGCTGATGGCGTCCGTGGCCTCAAGGGAACTAAGGGTGAAAAGGTAAGAGAAAGCAGACAGGAGGAGAACTAAAGCTACATCAGTCATTCGACTTAACTGTAAAATTAACAGAGAGATGACGGTGATTGTGATTATACTGATGATGAGGGTTGATGGCCTCTGCTTGCCAATGATAATCTCAGGACACATAATTTTACTGCTACAGAGATTGGGGAAAAAGAGGGGTCTATCAAGGGTTTCTATGGCAACAAGGGCTCTTGTCTCATTGCTGCTCTATCAGACTTGACATCTCTGTGTTTATGTGCGGGTCCAATTCAGGGGGATGTTGACTTCCAAAATATTTCAGTGTTATTAGAGCCTTGTCTGTTGCACCTCTCATATTGTGTTTTTATGTTTCCTATCGTTAGGGGGAGGACGGCTTCCCTGGCTTCAAGGGAGATATGGGCATAAAAGGTGACAGGGTAAGGCTGACTTAAAAATTGAATTATGCACATTTAACTATTTAATGTTTTGACAATAAAAACACAAACTTTAATGTGTCTTATTCGTCTTCTATGTGATAAAACTAAATGTTGCACAATACTGAAATAGAAGAAAAAAAAAACAGATTTTTAAACCTCTTTAAACATGTAAATCTGCATTGAGCTTCCTCTATTCAGACACCCCTAAATGAAATAATCAGGGAGGTATCCAAGAGTCAGATTGTAACTGGAAAATCTGCAGTTTAGAGGTTCCCAGGTTAGAGTTCAACTATAAAAGCCTCTACTGGGTCTGTAAAAGTGGACTGCTTCCATTCATACTATTTTTAGCTCGGTTGAATTTTACTTAAAGATGCCCAGTTTTGACTGCAACGTCTTTCGCTGCAGTAGGCTGTCATAGCTGCTAAGAAGAGAAGAAGTAGAAAAGAACTGAAGAGAAAAGAGTAAAGTCTATTCTGTCCAGGAAACAGATGCTGTACTGTGTCCTTGCAGTTCCTAGGAGATGAATTTTCCAAAATTGGTACAACTTCTGACACTTCGTTTCCTGAACAAGTGTCAGTGTTGTTTTTCTTCTGTTCACTTTCATTGTTCATTTTCTTTTTGTGTGTTTGATGCAATCCCTTGAAGAGGAATGTTACTGTGACTGTCAGTATACAAAGTCAGAGCAGAAATCCGACGAGAAACTTAAGGACAACTGATGTCACAGGTTTTGTAGTCAAGCTGACGGCAGAGCAGACTGGAACGTATTAAATTGGCTTCAGTTTAAGGTTAAAACTAAAGCTTTTGGCCCAGATATAAAATAGTATTTGTGACAGAGCCTGTCAGACTGCATTTAAAAAATTTATGTATATAACTGTTTTCT
>NW_015150768.1:749656-753372 GCF_000732505.1 Cyprinodon variegatus | reverse complement strand
TATATATATATATATATATATATATATATATATATATATACATAAATGTATGCAAATGTAACTTTGTCAAACAGGTTTTAGTTTCACATTCTTAAAGTTAAGCTGTATTAACTCTTGCTGCTCCATTATCCGCTTGTTTCCAAAAGCTTTTTGTACTGGTGTGGAATTGCTAATAATGAGAAAACATGAGGTGATGCTGTTGACAGCTGTGATTGTGTTGCAGTTTTCAAAACCTACTCTGTCTTCTAAGTCCTAACCATCCCCCCAGCCCCTTTGTTAGTGAAGAGCAAGTTTGACACTCTCAATCCGGAGCAGCTCCTTTCTCTGAAGTGCATTAGGGATTTACGCTGTCAGGTTGTAGGAAAATATGACTTCCACAGTGAGAAACATAACTCACAGCAGCCTGTACTTGAAACATTAAATCCCCTATCCCTGAACCGGGCTGTCTCTAGCTGAAAAACAAGGGAGAAATCAATGGCACTTTAAACACCACTTTAAGCCCACGAGAGACACGGGCCTTCCGCCATGTTTTCCTCTGGAGATGATGCCGATCCAGATGAAAGCAAAGATTTGAGGAGGCCCCTCTGCTCAGTAGATGCCTGCTTGGGCTAGGCTGTAAATGGCTCAGTTTAAAGCAGCCCCATGAAAAAGGGTGTGTGTTTGCATGTGTTCAACAATGCTCAGTTTAAAGTGTTCTTTTTGATGAGCTTCCGAGCGTAAGTCAAATACAATTTGCTTGATACCGACTTATGTGTACTTGAGGGTGGATGTCTTTGTGTGCAGTGGCTTGCTTTGTAACTCTGCACGGACCTTTAACTAGATAGCTTTTACACACCAATGGGCCTCTGCAGCAGCGCCGGGCTGTCAGAGCAAGTTTTTACTCTGTCATTTAGTGTGTGTGTCCTTTTAAAATAAGAACACACACTCAGAGAGAAGCAGTAATAAGATTGCTAACAAGTTTTCAACAGGAACAATTTCTAATGGGATTCTTTAAGCTACTTTTCCCTTCAGTTAAAAGGGCAAACCTGAACTACTCACAGAGACAACTGGCCTAAAAGTTCAATGGCTGTTCATACTTTTATAATAAGTTTTTTGTAATGAAAGTTTTTGTTTTCTATTTGCTTATAGACTTAATATTTGTTATTACTTATACAGATGTTTAAAATCTACTGTAACAACATAAAACACCCATAAATAGGATTAAAAAATGATTGGCAGATGGACAGAGTCGCAGTATAATATTGCCCCAAAAAGTATTCAATCCCCATTAATTTTTTCTACTCCTTTTCATATTGCAAACGTAATTGTATTCAGTGAGAATTTTATTAGCTAGACCAACACAGAATTATACATTAAAATGATATAAATGTTAACACTTTTCTTTACAAGGAAAAATCCTAAAAGTGTGACAGGTATTTATAACAAGCCCTCTTTACCCAGGTAAAGCCAAGTTAATAGCAGTGTAACCTAAAATAAGCAATACAAAACATCTTAGCACATGTGTGCATGTATAAGATTTAATCTAATTTTCTTACTATCTTAATTTTACTAAGGCTACTAAGACTTCCATTTGTTTATTATATGTTTTACGTTCTTGGATTTATCTAAGTAAACTGTAGGTTTGCTTTTCTGTGTAAAGCGCCTCATTACCAAAACAAGTTCCTCATATGTTTAAATTATTACTTGACAATAAAGACAAGGTAAGTTTTGTTATATACTGAATTTCAATGAAGAGACAATTCAAAGTACTTAATATGAGAAAAAGTACTTTGCAGTGGCTTAAAAGCCACACAAATAATTCAAGAGAATAATAATGAATAATTAAAATATCACATAACAAAAAAGATGAAATGATTGCTAAAAAGCTTTCATTGAAAACTTAACTAGTTGTGTTCAGATACTACAGTCAAAGTTACTATCTCTACATATTTTTTATCTCAATTTAAAGCATTTCTGATTCTGATATAAATCACAAAACCTTTTGTTGAACGAAAGCTATAAGTTCTTTAAAGTTTGCAATAAGACTACAGAAACACATTGCTTTGGTCTATCACATAAAATACTCTTAAAATATATAAAAAATTGTGTTTAGGGACAATATCTGAAGACCTCAAAGAAGTCTTCATAGAACAAGTCAAGAAATATAACATGAACAGGCTGAATCTCAGATACTGAGATATAATAGAAACCAATGAAGGATGAGAGTAAATGTGTTTGATATTTAGTATGTAGATAGATTATGGTTAAGCTTGCCTAATCCATTTCATTAATTAAATGTATTTTGGTGCTGTGCCATCCAGGGGGAACTTGGACCAGCTGGACCCAGAGGAGAAGACGGCCCTGAGGGGCCAAAGGGGCGCTCAGGGCTCCCTGGAGACGCTGGTCCGCTCGGCCCCACTGGTGAAAAGGTGAGACACTTTTTGCAATTTTTATCCATACGCTGTGAGCCACACTTATTCCTCATTGTCATTTACAAGACAGTAAAAAGAAAGGTATTTAATTTTTCATCCCCAGTGTTGTTTGCTCTGGGATTAAGGCAGAGCAAGTTTTGAAAGGAAAATAGTCTTTTTTCCAATTACGCGGATCTGTGCAGGGATCAGTTTGGCACTGCTGTGGCTCTTCAACCAGCTGAGAGCATTAAAGGATTCAGATACTGCATCAGTTAAACACTAAGCAGGATGGTGGCTGCTCATTGGATGTTTCACACATTGGCAATTATGCCAGACGACTAAATCTTTTGTTACAGAACTGAATAGTTGATTCATTTCATTCTGATGCTCACTGGAGTGACATCATTGATGTTAAGGAAGACTTGAATACCTGCATTTCATCATAATCCTAAGATTATATTTCATAGCATATTCTTTGATTAATGATAGTTTATAGTGCAGTAAATGTTTATTTTATTAGAATTTAACAGAATATGCAGTTTTTATAATAATGCAGTGGGAACAACAGCCTATAGTCACTTGCTGAAGGGTTTTGCATTCATTTCTATTGCCTGCAGCTTTTATTGCCCTTCAACCATGTCAGTCACAAAGGAGCTTAAAACAGCATAGCTCTACTGAGGAGAATAGCTTCAGCAGCAAATCACATTTTTATCTGAATGCTGCAGTTTATAGAGTCATGATGAAAATAAATGTTACAAAAGGTTGTGATTCCATCAGTCAGATGATATCACTGTTTAACTCTAGCCAACACTAGGGATTGTCAAACCTTATTCTAGCTCTGAGGTTATAATATCTATTGAGCCCCAATAAGAAAAACATGTTATCTAGAAGAAAACATATTAATGATGAATGTGACAGGTGTCAGTGTGTAAATATTTGTCAGTTTTTATGAAAGTACAGTATTACATTTGATGAGCTAATTAATACTTTAACAAAGGTGATTATTTATCCAAGTCCACATTATGTTGTTGTATTGTATGCCTTTTGATTCTAAAAAAAATATATATATGCTATTTGATGCCAGCTGATGGGAAACTTTAAAATTTAAATGGTTTCCATCAAGTAAAGATGGGCATCATTCCATATTAACACTCAGCAGCTTGTATGTGCTGTATATCATATTATATTTAATGACAATTATGGTTTACATTAGTTCTGAGCCCTAATCATTCAAAACCACACTGTATTTGGCAGGTCTCCAATATAGAATAGAGTGGAACAGAATAGAATAGAATAGAATAGAATAGAATAGAATAGAATAGAATA
>NW_015150768.1:736405-749591 GCF_000732505.1 Cyprinodon variegatus | reverse complement strand
AAAAGTGTTAGAAAAGTGTATAAAAATAACATAATAGTGAAGAGTTCAAAATAAATAAACAAATAAAATACTGCACTGTAAACTGTTTTAACAAAATATAATTATATATCATGTGCTAACAAGACTGTGAAGCAGTTTGCTGAAATGCAAGGGTAATGCTAGCATCTTCACTCTCTATATATTTGGTATATGTTGTGTGGTTCTATTTAAATGTTTATGCCCAAAACTTTCAGAAAATGTTTATGAACTTGGCTACTGTTTCTGCTGCACTGTGCAAAGCTAACCTCCACACGGACGGCTGTATGTGAATCTTTAACACAGCTAACTAACCAGTTCAGGTGCATTAGATAAGAAACTTAGTTGGTATCAGGATTAATCATCAGCTTACGACATACCAAGTATGTCTTTTCACTGTTATATTTTGATTACCTATTATATTTATGTGAGGTTTAATTGTCAAATGGAAACTTTGAGGTTATCTTTTTGGCAAATTGAATATCTTTGCTGTAAATCTAAAAAAAATTTTCTTTTAAATAGGGTAAACTTGGAGTTCCCGGATTACCAGGCTACCCAGGAAGACAAGGACCAAAGGCAAGTGCTCCACATATTATGAAGTAAATTTATCAAAATGATTCATAGTAATGCTACATTTAATGCTACATTTAGGGTTAAGGTAAGAATTTACCAATGTGTTTTTGAAGACTAAAAGGATTAGTGTAGATTAGGGCCTTTTACATCCAAAGTCCTGGAGCTTACCAGTAAAGAACAGTCATCTAAATAGTAGGAAAAAATTAAAATGAATGCAATAAGAGCTGATAAAAGAAGCATTTCATGGCTGTAATGCCAAGAAAAAAAATTATGTATTCATTCTTGAAGAGGGTATAGTTTTTTTTAAAGATAATCAAGTCTTACACATTGTTTATTTTCTTTTGATAGATGTCTGTATCCATCTAAAGATTATTCAAAAGCTAAATCTGTCCAGTGTATGACTAGTTTTGGCCTTTAATGTAGCTTTACGAACAATGGCTCTACTTTTCTTGCCTACAATGTCCTAATTGGATGCTTCTTTGCCTTAAAAAAAGACCATAAAAATGGGCAACGGATACTTTCAGGGTGAGTTTTTTAAATTAGTTGGTTCAGCCTTTAAGCCCCTTTGTGACAAAGTCACAGTCTGAAAAGTGGATGTGCTTGAAGCTTTGTGATCAGAGAGATGGGGATTTGAATATGCTATTTCTGTCATCCCTCAGCAGCCTTTGCGATAACAATAAAGCACTGCAGCCTCCTGTCCCACTAGGTATAATGGGCTGGGAGTATTCCTGGGAGGGAAATAAATAAGGGTGAAGTGTTTATCTTTTCTCTCTCAGGTTGCTAATTGCTCTCTTTCTGCCACACAGGGATCTCAGGGTTTCCAAGGCTTCCCCGGCGCCAACGGAGAGAAGGGCTCTCGGGTATGTCACATATCGCATTTCCTATTTACATTACTCGTACAAAGAGTTGGACAGCAACCCGGATCGAGATTGATCTGTCCAGAGGAGGCTACAGTGACTCTGAAACGGATTTGGCCGAGCAGAGGAAGAAAGCACCTCTTACACAACTCATTTCATACTAGCAAAAACATTGTTTATCACTCGGTAGCGCTTTGAGCAATGTTTCATTCGCTCTGTGTGTAAGGGACGGGCCATTAGCTTGCCTCAAAGAGTAATAGTTTGTCATCGCGACTGGAGCAGGGCGCATAAAGCTTCTCATCTTTACAGGACGTTCGGGAAGTTTATGAGGTGGAGCTCCCAGATGAAAAGAAATAAGAAGGCCTTTTAAAAAGATTCACTGCTCTTAGTTGAAGGCTTAATACCACTCAGAATATGCACTTGTTTTCTCATTAAAGTTAAATGAACCCATTTTAATTTGTGCTGTGCCATATAACTGTGAAATTGTTAAATCAAAAAAAGTCCCATCTTTAGCACTAATGGTAGAAATGTTAGTGATTATAAGTATTACCAATGACATAGAAGTAGATCAGGCTTGATTGGATAGAAGCGCTGGCCTCAGTGCACTGTAATGGCCTAATTCTGTTGATCTCTGTCTGCAGATGTTATCCTCTTCTGGCCTTTAGATGAATTCATTTAGAACATGCTTTCCATCCCCTTTAATGATGTGAGCTGCCATTCCTTTGATCGCATTGTGTTCTTAACATCCACAGGGAACAGGAGGAAAGCCAGGCCCACGTGGACAGAGAGGACCAACGGTTAGTCTTACTCAGCACACTTCAGCTTATCTACAGATGGCAAACTTGGCACCTCAGTAAAGTAGGATGGCTCTTGATGTTGCTATTCTTAAGGGAAAGCCAAGCTGAGACATTAATTATATCTTAGCGTTTCCAGGTCATCAGTATCTCTCATTGAGTGCTCTCCGTGATTCTAATCACGTCTTTGTTTTCATCAGGGGCCGAGAGGAGAGAGAGGCCCGAGAGGACCCACGGGGAAAGCTGGACCAAAAGTCTGGGAAATGTTTCACTCTCATCTTATGTATTTTTTGTTTGTGCTTTCATCTTCTAACCCCTTTGCTTTGTTTTATTTTTCAGGGTAACTCAGGAAATGATGGCCCACCAGGACCCCCTGGAGAGAGGGTATGTTGCATCATTCCCGTATCAAAAGTCAGGTTGTTTAAAAAGAATCTCAAGATCTCTAAGGGATTAATGACTGAGTGCCAACTTTTCTTTCTTTCTCAGGGTTTGCCAGGGCCTCAGGGACCAACAGGTTTTCCAGGACCAAAAGGCCCTCCTGTAAGTCAGATTATCTTTAGAAACCCATCTTGCTCTTGTAAGCTTGCTTTATAAGTTTCACTTTTACTCTGTATTTGAGAATTTGTGTGACTTTTTCAGGGACCTCCAGGGAAAGATGGACTGCCTGGACATCCTGGACAGAGAGGAGAAACTGTAAGTAAATCAGTTTGATTGTTCATCTCTTCTGTAGTCGAGAGGCTGTTTGGTGACTAAGTTTTTGTTTCTTCTTCCATATGCAGGGTTTCCAAGGCAAAACTGGCCCTCCTGGTCCTCCAGGTGTGGTTGGACCTCAGGTAAGATCCTTATTTTTTGTCTTTAATACCGATTTTATTGTTTGTTACATTTGCCCCAAAAACTGCGCACGAGTGTACGATTTGCCCTCACTTGCTTAGAAATTACACCCTTGTTAGTATACTGTCAGGTACTGGCATAAAAGCAAAGGAGGAATATGAAAGGAACAGCGGAGAACAGTTTCACTTGTTCCAGTAACTATGATTTATTGTTGTGAGAGCTGAACTTTAGGTGCTGTTTGTTTTTCTATATTAGCCTTGGGATCCTCATCCATTATGCATGAATGTTTAGAAGACTTTAAGCATTTCTGCTAATACCAGCTTAGAACATTCATGATGATGTAGGAACACTGATTCTTTACAGAATAGTAATCTTAGCAAATAGCGTTTTGCTTTGAATCTCTTGATTGACCAAGCTAAACATGACCTACATGTTCATCTAGACTATTTTGGGGCTATAAATACCCATAAGTAAAAAGCAGAAATGCCCTATATTAGCTTTTCTATCATAACCTGCTTTGTCCTATATAGCTATTTTAGCTTTAGTTGCTACCTGACAGATTTAAGCCCAATATTTTAGTTTACATGTTTCGCTTTTGTTTACCATGGATATCTCTCAAGTTCTTTTTTAAAAATGTCTATAGGGACCAACAGGTGAAACCGGGCCTAGGGGAGATCGGGGTCATCCAGGTCCTCCAGGACCACCTGGTGAGCACGGTCTACCTGGAGCTGCTGGAAAAGAAGGGGCTAAGGTAAAACTTTGTGGTCTAAGTCAATGGTCACATTTCTCACATCTATACACAATGTCATTAAACTATTATTCATTCAAACTAATGTCACTCTATTTTCACCTGTAGGGTGACCCTGGTCCTGCAGGCCCAACTGGTAAGGACGGTCCTCCTGGGCAAAGAGGTTTCCCTGGAGAGAGAGGTCTGCCAGGCCCTGTGGTAAATTGTCTCGTTTTGTCTCTCTATTAAAGTATGCCTTTCTATATAATCAATATTCTTCCTCCATTGTTATTTCATCATAACGTCTGACTGCAAGCTACAAGCTATTAAAATGCTGTAGCAATTTGTCAAAAAAAAAAACCCAAACAAATAAACAAACAAAAGCAGACTGAGTTCTGACTTTCAAAGGTTGTTTATTTTATATCATTTTTCCATTCTAATGTTATGATGAAGTCAAATATATTTTCTTATTGCAAACATGATTCCTAGAAATCATCTGTAGAAGCAATTCAGTCTCTAACATCAGACATTCTAAGTTATGCAGCACACTACCTCTCTCTGTAATGATGGAGCAGATTCGCTGCTGTATTGGTAAAGAACTGTTTTTCTCCATCTGCTCAGCTGCTGCTTGGGAGACTGCAGGAGGTTTTCTACCTCATGCTGTGCCTGTTTAGAGATAGGGAGTTTATGAGACAGGATGCTTCCTCGACAGATGTGTTTCTTTTCTCAATCCTTTGTTTAATTTTACTTTGCAGGGGGCTCATGGTCTGAAAGGGAATGAGGGTCCCCAAGGCCCACCAGGCCCTGCTGTGAGTACAATTCATTTCCTAACCCTTCTTTAATCCTTGCCAGAAAGTAGCCATTTATGCTAAACTTGTTTTACTGAAAATTCCCCTTAAAAATGAAATAATGGTATGTAAAATATACGACTTCTTTTCACAATGTGGCTTATGGGACTGAAATGTTAGTCTTTTAGGTTGGTTATTTTTTAAGTATTACTTTGATGACTAATATTAATATATTGGTATTTAAGGGTTCTCCTGGTGAGCGGGGTCCCGCTGGCCCGGCTGGACCAACAGGTCCGCCTGGGCGTTCTGGCCCACAAGGACCCCCAGGCCCTGCTGGAGAAAAAGGTGGACCGGTAAGAAGCCCTTTCAACCAATATGCTGTGAAAAGTGTTGCTTTGCGCTTTTTTCGCTGACTGTGTGATGTCACAATTTTAGGGAGAAAAAGGACCTCAGGGACCAGCTGGAAGAGATGGTATTCAAGGACCTGTGGGTCTACCAGGACCTGGAGGACCCCCAGGACCCCCCGGAGAGGATGGAGATAAGGTCAGTTCCTTTACATGGCCTGATTCCCTGTCTATCTAAGGGAAAATGGAAAGTATAGTTTTCGTTAAAGTCTGTGTAACTTTTAAGTGTTAATTGAATGTTTAGGAACCATATAAAAAGCAAGAACACAAATTTTCCACTTTTACTTGTGTGAACACTTTTCTTATGCGATAGAACCTACTATCTAAGAGTTATTTCTAAGATTTTTTTTTCATAAACAAGTTTCAAACTGATTTTCTTCTTCTGGTGCTCACAGTAGGAAATTATACATTTCACCGATACATTTCAATCACTGAAACGGTGATTTGACAGGGCTGAGGTGAAGAACATTCTAAGTACTTGTTGTTCTTCACCTTTATCCATTTGAGCCGACATATTAAACCTTCATCCAAGTTTCAGTCATCTAGGTGTTTGTTTGGTGAAAAGGTTAGAGATAGCCCTTCCCTTTTCATTACTGTCACCCTAATGCTGCTCATACTATTGGCAGTTAGACAGATAAACAGCAGGTCACATGTTCTGAGGTTTAAATGTATTGCCTTGACGCCTCGTTAGCTTTATCCTTTATCCCTAATGTCATATAATTTGTATGACAGAAGAAATGATCCTAAAAGGCTTTGATTTGTCCTTTTTGGAGGTTGCTCTTTTTATTTGAGCTTCAAAGTGTCCTTTTATAGAGGAGTTGCTCCTTTCTTGGTCAGTAGCCTCTCAGTCTCACAGTGATGTAGAACTGGCTTCACTGTGGACAGTGAGACTAGTTTAAACCACAGTGGCTCCTGATTGATTTCTTGTCATCTTGAGTGGAACAATTTGTGCCAGACAGTTGCAACTCAGACACAGTTGAGTGTTTCAGGGGGAAGAAGATCCCAAACAATTTCACCTTCCAATCCCCGATTTCCTTGGTAATTCTTTAAAGTTGTCTTATGTAATTATTATTACGAATATTCATGCATTTAAAAAAATAAGACTTCCTATTCATTCCATTAGCATGTGTGTATCCCCTTACTCTAAAACACCAAAGCTGAGATATAAACCATATATCTTCTCACCCTATTCACTCTGACCTATACTCTCAAAGGGAAATTTGTGTTACAGCGTTTGCATTGATTTGCAGATCTTTAATAGTCTAGCCATCCGTGTTACTACTTTGTGCAAACAGAGAGGAGATCGGAGCTGAATTTAGAAGTAGGGACACAATGTGCTGCTGTCACGCTTTAGCATTCAGAGGTAAGAGCAACTCCTTATCCTCTCTAAAAACATTTTCAGTAAGATCAACATAAGGAAAGTCAAAGGATAATCTCTCCCTTTTGAAAAACGGCTCAGTTCTAACCTGGCCCTACAGTGGTCCCGGCAGGGAAGATGGACACAGGCAATACTGGGGGTATTTGCTGTGTGGATTTAAGGGATATTTCTACCTAAAGTTTATACAAAATAATACACTCCATGTTTAACACTGTGAGGTGGGAATCAACCACTTTAAACACTGTTTCAGTACATGCATTGTCCTGCTCAACTCACAATGCTTTTAGGAATATTTACCCAATGCACAAAAGCTTTGATAGTAAGGTTAAAAGGGCTTTATTTTGCATGTTTAGTGCTTTTTCTAATGGATCCAATTATCTTGTTTTCCTTTGGCTGATAGTATTCAAGTGACTCATGATAAGTCCCCCTTCAGATGTAAATTATAATTTTGAGAAAAGGGAAGTGAGGAGCTGAAAAATAATTTATCCATGGCTAACAATTACTTTTAAAAACATTTTGCATCAGCTTGTTTATAAATCTCTATCCTGACAACACAGTGACACTTTGATTGCTTACTTAAAGTTTATTTTAGGAACCAATAGTGCTCCATTATTGACAATAAGGTTGTATTTACATGCATTAACAGGTAGGTGAACGTTGGAGCTTTGTATGCAATAGAGCATAGAATAGGATCAACACAGCCTCATCTGGAAAACTTTTTATATTTTCTACCTTTCAGTAAATATGAAGTGACAATTTTCATTAAGGAGTCAGCTGTGTACAGGCCTCTCGCATGTAGACAGCTGGAGATAGGCACCAGCACCCCTTGCGACCCCACTTGGGACTTAGCGTATTAGAAAATGGATGGATCTACAGTATTATTAATCTATAATTATTATTGTTGTTGTTTTTGTAGTTGTCAACAGTTCTGGAAATGATTTGGTGATGAACAATTAAGCCCCTGTAATTCACAATACTTCTACTACAACTTTTCTACTACAATTTTTTTCCCCATTTACAGATGTGCACAAATCCCCAGAATTATTTAAAGATTGTCGCAAAAAATAGTGAAAAGAATGGGGTGAAGTAAATTTATTATAACAAATCGAAATCCAGGAAACAGAGCAGGTTATTTTTTATCTGATAATCATTTTCTGAGGTTATTTCTCCTTATATTGTGGATCATATCCACAATCTTAGGAGAACAACCTAAAGAAAAATGGAATGAATATTGTTTGGGCATTTAGAATAGAACCCAAAATTAAAGATTCTTTCTACGTATCAGTGGACAGGAGGTTCGGTTTCCCACCAGAGCTCAGGATGTTATTACTACAGTAAAAGCACATGCATTTGTTAGGGGTCTGTACTAATCGTTAGCAAGGGTGCAAATAAATGTGCCCAGTGTTGTATTTGCTGAGTCATATTAGGATAGAAAATGCAAAAATTGATAGAAATAGCTAGAAATTTGATTTCCAGCTCTGTGGGTTTATTTGTCATGCTGGAAAAGTCAAACATATTGACACTGGAGCCATGTCTTTAAATTATTTTGTACTCTTTGATTTTGCTATCAGTACTGACAATAAGCTGGTAATTTGTGTTTGTAGCAGTTCATCTCTCTGACATAGGTTTTCTATCAGTGCTGATTTGATTTTAAGGTACTCGCTTAAATAAATCATGACCTTGGTGTTTTTAATATTAAGGTTTTTTAATTCTACACATTAACTTCAGATAATAACCAATGGCATTCTGAAGCTCCATTCCCAAACAAAATCTTCTTCTGTTTTGTCTTGTTGCAATTATTAGAAGTCTAGTCTTTGTTTTCCTTTGTTGCAGCAAGATTATCATCAGTAGGGGGGTCCTGCGCCTCCTGTTTGATCATAGTTTGTCCCTATTTGTAACATTCCCCGTTCCTTAATCAATCAGTTTTCTGTTGGGGGAGGCAGACTCAGATGTCCACTGTTGAATAAAAACATGCATACTTAGTGATTCACTCTACAAATGACTCCACTTTTCACTTGCGATCATGAAAAATCACCAGTGTTATTAAAAAAGTAATACTTACACTAACAGGCCATCTTTTATAACACCCTCATAGAAACAGACTGGGCCTCCAAAACTGATTTATATCTTCTTGCATAAATTCAAAAATGCATGTAAACCATGCTTCACAGGTTTTGGGCCATCCATACACGATAACATCACATAGCAGATTTCTGGGCTGCACATCCATGCTAGAAAACATTCAAATGGATCTCTATAACCAATCTAGTGGCTGTGGAGGCCAATGAAAACTAATTGTGATGTTCAAGAGACTAGCTGTGGGAATGGGAGTAGCCACCGAATGAATGGTCATAAAAATATTGAAATGGTCTCCATGCACAACTGAACTACTTCCTGAACTTAAGGCAGCTCTTTCTGTTTTCTGTCTTTTTCTACTGGATGAACTGATTAATCTTTGTGTGCCTGAGTTCATTAACCATGGCCAGACACTCACTTGATATATTTTTCCTAATATCTGACAGTCCCACTTGGGATAAGGGTGACGGAAAATGGATGGATGGATATCTGACAGTCTAAGTGAATGAAGAGTTTCTTAAATCCTAAAACCAACCAAGATAGTACAAACAACCATGTAAAATTAAAAATTATTTTCTTTCGCTTTTTAAATGCTTAATTTGAACTCCATCAAGTACATGAAGCTGCTGTCATGTGTTAAACAAATTTTCTACTTGGGTTAACAGGGCGATGCACAGGTGTACCTAATACAGTATCTATCCTCTTACACTAGTTTACATGATTTTTTTTTGGACTTTGCACTTTTTTACTTATTTTTTTTAAGATATTTTAGAAATTATACAAACAAAAAAATTAGACAATAACTGTTTAAAACATTGATACTAGTAAACAGGTCATTAGTCTCAGAAACCTCATTAAACTTGATTAATGTTAAACTATTAAGCAACCTAAAATCATTTACTTTATTGGCTAAATGTTTTAGCAGAATTTTAACTATTGAACTTGAAAAAACTCAAATTACCCTAAGCTGTAAGAAAAATTTTGAAAAATGTTACCCTTTATTTATAAAAAAGGGTTAGGGTTATAAAATACATTTTAATATTCAGTTCTGCCTGGGAAAGATGAATTGCACAACAGCATCTTTGCCATTACACATCCTAGTGACCAGATGTCCATAGCTGCAGAACATGGGAGCCCTGATATGAGTTTAGGAAATCTTAAATGAGGAAATAAACAGTATGTGACATTACTGCATTACTCAATAACCCCTATTTCCTCATATTGCAGAGTACTTTGACATGTCTTACTTGTGAGAAAGACATGGATGGCTAGTATGATTAGCCAGGAAAGTAAAGACAGCCAAGTCAAAGTCAATTAGCTTAACCTTCAATGGGTTTCTATTGCGATCCACTACCATGATGTTGTTTGTATTCAGGTCACTGTGGATGATGCCAAATTTCCTCATTGTGTCCAAAACTATTTTTCATCTTTCCATCCTACTTTTAAAATTTGTGACATTTCTGTAACTATTTGGATTCAAATATTTTACAATACTTTCAGCTTCTTTTTTGGAAACATTTGTTTTTTTGCCACACAGTAAAATGTATCCAAAGATTTATTTTTTTTTATTCATCTTTTAATTATTCAGTCCCAGTTTCTCTTACATAAATTTCAACCTTTAAAGAAAATGGCAAAATGTAGTAGGTTTTAAATTAGCTTTAACAACTATGTCATAGTCCTGAATAAAATATTGTATTTTTTATATCCGGTGTGATTTAATGTGCATCACTGCATTAAAAATGGTTCTCTTTTTACAGGGAGAACTTGGAGAACCTGGACAGAAAGGAAGTAAAGGAGATAAAGGAGAACATGTAAGTTTGTTGCATGCATATAATATATTATTTCTGAAACTTTTTGTATCATGTATGTTATTTTCTGGTGAATACCAAGATTTTATATAATAAAGAAAATAGCTCAAGGGTTCTAATGATGTGCTTCTTTCCAGGGTCCTCCAGGTCCTACAGGCCCTCAGGGCCCTGTCGGTGCACCAGGTCCTGCTGTAAGTGTCCACTTTGTATATGTAGTTTTTGGTCTAACAACTCTATATATTGATCCACTTCATAACCTCTTGGGTTTTGCAGGGTGCTGATGGAGAGCCAGGTCCAAGAGGTCCACAGGGCATGTTTGGCCAAAAAGGAGATGAGGGATCAAGAGGTTTCCCAGGACCACCAGGCCCAGTCGGGCTGCAGGTGTGTACCAAAAAATGAGAGGAAGATTTTTGTCTTGATTTAGACTAGAACAGCAAACTTTAATCATTTTCCAATTTTCCAGGGTTTGCCTGGTCCACCTGGTGAGAAAGGTGAAACTGGAGACGTCGGTCAAATGGTGAGACGGTGTTTTCCAATACTGAATCTGATTGTATTGCAAGCAGCATCTAGATCAAATGCATTAGTAGCACAAAATTACCTTTGTTGTCTATTATAGGGACCACCTGGTCCTCCTGGTCCCAGAGGTCCCTCCGGTCCCCCAGGAGCTGACGGTTCTCAGGGGCCCCCTGGTGGTGTTGGAAACCCTGGTGCTGTTGGTGAAAAGGTAAAACTTTCCATTAAGTTTTTTTTTTATTCAAATGATAATAAACACCTAAAAAAATCTAGAGCTCCATATTATTATCCCTAGTGCTCTGCAAAATCATTTCAGCTGTGTCTTATCTGATTTACTGTGACTGATGTATCTTAGAAGACTTAGAAATATGATTCAGATTTAGTTATTTTTGAATTTCCTCTTCGTGGTTTTAAACTATATGACTGAAAAGGTAAGATTAAGATGAAGCAACTTTTTTTCCCTTTTAGACAGTGGTGCAACAGATGAACTGAATCAAACCAACATAGCTGTAAAGGAATATGTCAATAAAATTGAGCAATTATTTAACTTATTTTCAGTTTGGTAGTCAACCTTTTCGAGGACAGTGAAAGACTTGATCTGACTGAAGGGATGGATCGGCTCAGGATGAAAAGTTAGCGTTAGTTTGCGCCCTCATTTTTAAAAAAAGTTTTTCTTGCTAATTTTTCCTACAAGCATTTATAAAAAAAAAATAAAATAAATACTTTCAGTTAAAAGTTGGGTTTAAAATAATTATGATGAAATCTGGATCAGTGGACATCGCTGTTCTCAGCTCAACACCTGATCAAAAAATAGATATTATAATACTAATGAGGCATTTCATAAAGCCCATTTTCTCAAATATACCCCTTAACATTGTCTTTGGGTTTGTTAAAGTTAAAACATTCCTATTTATCTCTGTAAAATAGGGTGGACCTTTTGTACTATCATAGAGCGACAGAATAACACCAAACCCAATGGAGGAGAACGCTACAAATTAAAGCACATGAATACTTTATTAAAACCCTCTTTGTGATAGAGTTCTTATTTTCTACTGGTATTTTATGTAAATAATGTTTGTTTTTGCAGCTGATGAGCTGCTGAGCATTCTGTAGTGATGATGTGATTTGTTTTATCATCTTCAGTCAATACAATCACCTTTTGCTGCTTCATAATTCCTGCCCAACCCACACACTGCTTCTCTTTGCTAATCGCCCTTCAGCTGAGATGGCATTTTATTGGCTGTTGCAGTGGGTTGGCAAGCAACAAACCTCAGGCTCCTGTAAACACATCCCTCTTGTATCTGAGATGAGCAGCTGTCTTGGTATTTTTCAGTTGTCAGCAGATTTATCCAGGAGACGCATTCAAGAACGTAAGCAGGCTTACATAGTCCAAGATGCAGAATTGCATTATTTAAAGCATGTGTTGCTAAAGCTTTAAGGTTCGGTTATGCTTTTTTTGGAAGGCAAAAAACAATGAGCCGTCTATAGTTGAGGGAGTCAGGATGTGCTGATGGCAACACATCACCGCACAGCCCCAATCATGCCTCTGCAGAACTCTTCTATCAATTTGCTTTTCTCCTTCCAAACATGACATGAGAGAATATTTTCTCTACAAGCAAGTGCAACAGACTTTATCTTTTAAACCCCAGCTGACATTGACAGTGAATAACGACATTGTCGAGCATAGAGGTGAGTCAGGAGGGCAACTATTCAGTAGGGGGGATAGGAAAAAGGTAAGATATATGGGCAGGGTCCAGGGAGAACAGTGAGGTCAGCACACTCTTTGCCCTAGCCACCCAATCTGCTCGCACTTGATGGATTGAAATCTCTTGTATCACGTCTTTTTTTCCCATTCAGGTGACAAGGGCAATGGGACGGTCACGGTTGCTGCAAATGATGGGATATGTTGAACAGGAATGGACGCCTTCTGATTATGTTTCTCACAATCTTTAATAACACTCCTCCCCAATGTCTTCTCTTAGGGAGATGCTGGTGAGACAGGAGAGCCTGGTCTTCAGGGAGAAGTTGGTCCACCAGTAAGTAAACAATCTGTCTTCTGATTTATATGAGCCAAGTGGTTTAAGCTAACAAGTTCTTAGCCTGTGACAAGCTTAGAATTAAATTATAGCTTCATAAAACATTATAGCTTCATAAAATAGTAGGCTTTTGCTTCTTTGCAGCCCCCTTTGGTTGTTGTTCATCTGCTTTATGTTTTTGGTATTATCTTAGGGTCCAAGGGGAGAGCGTGGAGAGAAGGGAGAGGCTGGACGTGCTGGTGCTGCAGGACCTCCTGGCCCTAAAGGTCCACCTGGAGATGACGGCCCTAAGGGCAGCCCTGTAGGTTATAATCTCCATCCATCCATCCATCCATCCATCCATCCATCCATCCATCCATCCATCCATCCATCCATCCATCCATCCA
>NW_015150768.1:722307-735523 GCF_000732505.1 Cyprinodon variegatus | reverse complement strand
AAAAAAAAAAGAAAAAAATGTTCTGGCTAAAAGCGAAAAATTCACACCATATTTATCCTTAAATATTGTTAATGACTGATATTTGTTTAAAGGGGGAGCAAGGACTACCTGGTCCTACAGGCCCAGATGGACCACCTGGACCTATGGTAAGTAAAAGGAGCAGCTTTGCTATTTGCTTTCAAATATGCTGAATGGACTGATCTAAAGGAGTTTTGTTCCTCCCACAGGGCCCCCCTGGTTTACCTGGTTTGAAAGGAGACAGTGGTGTTAAAGGAGAGAAAGTAAATACTTCCAGTACCATTAAAGTCACCTAAATAATTTAGAGAACAGGCATAACATTAAAACTAATGACCTTGTTCAATAACTGATGAGTTTCATTAGCCTTTGGTTGTCAATTTAACATTCTTAGTAGTCACTTTGCCTGCAAGATAAATTCTCAAGGTATTTGTCCGAGCACAAACACATGAGAATCAATCTTGTACGATTGTGGCTCACATTGTTCCAGACCAATAGTTTTTGAATTGATGTGTTATTGACATGCTGCTCTCTGTCCCCAGGGTCATCCAGGTCTCATTGGTCTCATTGGACCTCCAGGCGAACAAGGAGAAAAGGGTGACAGAGGTCTGCCTGGCCCTCCAGGAACTCCTGGTCCCAAAGGAGATAATGTGAGCAATACAGCCAACACAACTAGAACCATTAGCTCTATCTCTAAGAGATTTGAACCAATTTAGCAGCCAGATGTTCATATCTGAAGTCTGGCAATTGACATATTTTCCTTTATCCATTAGGGTATTGCTGGTCCTACAGGTCCTCTTGGTCCAGTTGGACCTCCCGGCTTACCTGTAAGTCTATCTTCTTTACATTAGTCTATTAAAAACTACTGTCCTGTCTTGGCAGATATTGATTTCCGGATATTCTTTGTGTTTTTAGGGTCCTCCAGGTCCCAAAGGAGCCAAAGGATCATCTGTGAGTGATTAAGAATCAGGATTAGACTGGAAACAATAAAAAGTATACACCAAGGATGATCATTGTTTTTATTTTTTTTGTCTTAGGGCCAAACAGGTCCAAAAGGAGAAACTGGAACCCCGGGTCCTCCTGGCCCTCCTGTGAGTAAATAACTAAGATCATCAGTTCTTGTCAGTGTTTACAGCTATCTTCTTAGTGTTTCAACAGCTTGTCCATCTGTCTACAACAGGGTCCTCCTGGTGACGTCATCCACCCACTCCCCATTCAAACTTCCATGAAGGGGAGAACACGTAGGAACATCGACGCTAGCCAGATGATGGACGACGCCGCCATGGACGCCAACTACAAAGACTACGATGATGGCATGGAGGAGATCTTTGGGTCACTGAACTCTCTGAAGTTGGAGATCGAGCAGATGAAGCATCCGCTGGGCACACAGAACAACCCAGCTCGTACCTGCAAGGACCTCCAGCTGTGCCACCCTGATTTCCCTGATGGTTTGTCTCATCTTCTGTATTTATTCACAAAGCCCTTCTGCTCCTGCCATTTTTATATCCTGCTTCCGGCATAAATGAATGGGGTATTGAGCTCTGTTAATGATAGCGAAATCTGAAAACTTGCCATATGTGGCGTTTCAATTTTCGCTTCCCTTTAGTGAGTCATGCCCAAAACAGTTTTTGAAGGCATTGAAATTGATTTTAAATTAACGTGTTCTTTTCCAGCCCCCGTGTAGATCTTAATTATAAGCCGAGAAGGATATTCCTTCATCTAAATTAGGTGTAAAAGATCTAAAACATGCTCACTATTCTCAACAGACCTGATGTAGACATGACTTGTTAGGGTCCTAGATTTCTGATGGCGGCAGCCTATGTTAAACACTTACACCCAATATTTGAGTCTCTCAATCATCTATTTTAACAGGAAGGTAAATATAAATGCAAAAACCTCTGTTCATGCTAATCCCCTAGTATAAAACAAAAAATAAATGGAAACAATTTCCCTTTATTATTACTCAACTATATCATAACATTGGATTATTAGAATGAACAGAACTTTTAACTTCATTGCTTTTATTTAATGGGGTATAAATGTTTAAAATAGAAAATATGTAGCAAAATCTCCATTAGTGGCACCTCTAACAGTTCCTAAAATACAGATCATCTAGTAATAAGCCATTTTGTAATAAGGTTTTGGTTTTTATTATTCAAGTGTCCACTAACTATTGGAAAATATTTTTTATTCATTATCCTAATCGGGATAAAATCTTTGCTGTGGTCAGACTTGGGTTTAAATTGATCATTTTTAATTGTATCTCCTATTTGGTGCAACCTCTTAAAAATATGGTTAGAATAAGTACTTCTGGTATTTAAGACCACATGTTCTACATTTGGTTCCATGAGACTATCAATCTATCAATTAATTTTGATATTTCTGAAGTAAAAAACAAATTTCTTATTTGGTATAATATTGTATTTGCCAGTAATGATTGGCCTGCAGGATTAACTTTTTCTACCGTCAATACCCACAGCAGCAATCTGTATTTGCCAAGATGCTTACGTTGAGTTTTTGTGGTACTTTGATAAAGGAAGTAACCAATGAATGTGGATTAAGCATCACTGGTAGCTCTATGTAGTATTTCCATATAGCATTGCAGAAACATCTGCTTTTCTGATATCATGAAAACCTAAATGCTGTTATTGTGTTTAGCAGTGGAATGGCACTATTTTGCATAACTTGTGTCAAGG
Source organism: Cyprinodon variegatus (assembly GCF_000732505.1). Taxonomy (NCBI): domain Eukaryota; kingdom Metazoa; phylum Chordata; class Actinopteri; order Cyprinodontiformes; family Cyprinodontidae; genus Cyprinodon; species Cyprinodon variegatus. The sequence goes on along the minus strand of NW_015150768.1, from coordinate 732,812 downwards.
CTAAGTCCTTCTCTCTACCTAAGCATTGATCAATTTTATGACTAAAGAAGTGTGTGTGTCTGTTGCTTACCTTACAGTTTGGCAGATACCTTGGAAAAAAGACAGCGTTAGATTTTTTTAAAATCATCTTTTTGTAACTTTTTAAGTCTTTGTTCTTGAATATACACCATAAGATATTCTGATTAGATTTCAATTCTGCAGTACCTCTCCCTAGTGTCATGATCTTTTAATCGATAATCAATGACTCCCTGTGTCCCAGGCGTATAAAGTGGCCAGTTTCACTCTCTTGAAAATAGGAAAGAGAAGTGATTATGCAATTTTAGTAAAGCATGAGTACATCCATTTTTTATAAGTCAGGAAATTGCAAAATGGAATGGCAAATTGAAGGTTCTGCAATAGTTACTAATGATCTTTGAGTATTCAGACTTGGTCCAATTTATCTTTATACCCAAAGCTTCATTTAAGCCAAAGGGATTATAAACAAAACTCTCTAGTTTTATTTTCACCTTCACTTGTCATTAGGGATTTATTGTGTAAAAATACAGATACACTTGATATCAAGATGTGATTCACAGATATACCATATACTTAATAAAAACTGAATAAAAAATGGCAGGTATCACATACTTTACACCTTCTACTAAATGCTCTGCTTGTCCTCTAATTGTCTTCCACTGTTCTTTGTGTCGGCAGGTGAATACTGGATTGATCCGAACCAGGGCTGCTCGCGGGACTCCTTCAAGGTCTACTGCAACTTCACAGCGGGTGGAGAGAGTTGTATTTTCCCGGATAAAAAGTCTGAAGGGGTACGTCTGGCTGCGTGCACGCAAGGAACTGATACACAGGAGAAAATGCAGCACGCACAGAGGTTAAAGAAGAAAACATTCAGTTTGCGATCAGGATTCAGAGCGAAATAATGTTTGCAGAGCTCCGCAGATAAGGAAAAATGGTTAAATTTCCCCTTACATGCTTTGCGTATGTTATAAATATCCTAAACACCTTGAGAATTCCAACTGGTGTAGCCGTATAATTAGCCTCTGTTCAATTGCCTACTGTGATGTGCCTAGAAGAGGTGGGGAATGAATCATCAGTTAGATTTTACAAACACCAGACAACATTCTCACCAACTTACCCAAAGTATTTGTATTTATATGAGTGCTACTTTGACATGGAGCAGAGAGAACTGCTTCATATGAAAGCAGTGGCAGGTGACAGACACAGCGAGAACACTTTCTGCTTCATTATGCATGAGTGTGTGGAAGAGAGGAGTGAAGCAGAGTGGAGGAACACTGCCTCTGACAACTTGAGGGTTGTGTAGTAGCACAAGTGCTACAGCCATTTTAATGATCCCACTCATCAAGCCTCAGAGGGGTAGGGGGGTTTGCTTAAGCCCGGAATAATGAAGCAGACTTTTTATAGCCTCCCCGTTGATGGGCTTCTCTCTCGTTTGTGTCTGAGGAAGAGAGAATAACCCCCCTACTAGTTTTGGCACTGATGCTAAAAACCTTCCCACATGTTATTAAAAGATCGCTAACTTATACTGTCCAGATGGTGTGTAAAAAAAAAAAGAAAAAAAGCACAGCACAAGAGATGCTGTGAGGAAGGAAGTCGAAGCTCTGCTCAGTCCCCTCTGAAAACGGGAGAAGGTTGCCCTTCAAAGCAGCGGGGGTTTAATGTATGTCTTCTTTCGCAATCATTTATCCTTCATTAACACATTAGGCGGCTGCTGACAGTTTCATATCAAACCTTGCTCGCTAATTATAGAGAAATCTATCATTGTCATGGCTGAGATGGTTTAGAGCTGTGGCCTGTTGGCCCCGTCACAGATTTAAAGGGCAGACCAACATTACAGCCTGGTGGCAAACACGAGCCGCAGGGAGGAAAGCAGCGAGGCAGTGCCTGGATAAAGTATTCATATCCCTTGAACTTTTACATGGAAACGAGTTTAATAGGACTTTATGTCACATAATTGAGAAATTTAAAGCAAAAGTGCATTAGAAACCTGGAGAGTAGTTGTATCCATCCCCCATTACTCTGATACTGTACCTGTAAGTCTGTGGAAAGCAAATGTCTCTTTAGTAAATACTATGTCAATTATTCTTATTATACGTAAAGCCTTTCTGTAAAGGCCAAAAATAAACATTAGAGAGCAAACAAAGAAACACCCTAGGTTTTTTTCTAAAATTATATTATTTTAAAAATAGCATTGGGCCGTAAAACTTTGAGCATCTTACGCTTTACACAATCACCGAGAGCTGTAGAGATGAGTATTTCAGTAGGGATACTGAGGGATGATAGGGAAATGCATAGACCTAAATATTGGCAATCATGAAAGAAGACCTATTGGAAGCTGCAAACGAATGTAGGCTGGATTGGAGGTTTATCTTTCAGCAGGGCAGTGGCTCTCATCTTACAGCCAGAGTAACAATGGAATAGTAAAGATCAAAGTACATTGTTGAGTTACATTAAACTTAGAATCTATGACTAGATTTGTAAGATTTCAGATGTAAATGCAACGAAACATATTAACAAACTCAAGCTATTCCATCTTTTATAAATGTTAAGGGGGATTAACACTTAGAGTGATCACTGGTATTGTGCCAGAGGACCACCAGGCTGCACAACACAAATAAAAGCATAAGCATTTAAAAAAATATTACATGCAGGCAATCGTTTATTATCACTGTGTACTTATGAATATTTCAGCAGCAATTAGCTGCCAAGTGCAGTTTGTAAAGTAGCAGAAACCTGCTGCTTAAGTCCAGTAAGGCTACTTGATCTGAGTTTCAGATCTGTAGGAATGATCAGAGGAGAAGCAAAGGAGAAAGAAGATGAGTTGAAGGGGGGCGGGTGAGATTTCTGTCAAATCAGTTTCCTTTCTTTAACACAACCTTTCTTCCCCCCTCCTCTGCCTTTTTTTTTGTTGATCCCTGCCCCCAGGCTAAACTCACATCCTGGGTAAAGGAGACTCCCGGTTCCTGGTTCAGTGAATTCAAACGTGGTAAACTGGTAAGCCTGACTTTTAAGTCCCTTTCCCTTCCCTGAACACTTGTTATATTTTACAGAGCAAAATGGCAAAATGGCCCAAAGACTCGCCAGGCACTTGGTATAGTCGTTACAAGAGAGGTTCGCTGGTAAGTGGCTCTGCCTGCGGTTCCAGAGTCCCGGCTTTGGCCTGGACTCTGCATGGTTGGTTCTGGTTCTGCACTGTGAAGTATGTATCAAGCCTGGCACTTTCTTGTAGATTCATAATTCAATAAGATGCATGAGCTACATAAGCTACATTCTCCTTCAGTCCAGCATTGAGAAAGAAATGGAGGAAAGGTTTGTGGAAAGAAGGATAACTTGATTTAAATTGGAGTTTCATCAATTTCCAGATCTGTTATCCAGTCCATTATACCTCTTCTCCATGAAAAGAGCTTTTCTTAAGTAACTCAGTGCCTTGACATTATGACAATTACACCCCATGTCCACCCTTCTGATTCCTTTCTTAAAAAAGTAGAGCATTTATACCCAAACATATCTATATCCCTCTTTGCTGCTGCTGCTATCAGCTGATCCTACATTCCTACCCTGATATTATAGCTCCAGGTCAATTCAGTCATGGCACTTAGTTACTACCCACAAGCTTCTGGGTCCTCGGTCTGTTGGCTTGTGATGATCAAGAGGTAATGTTTCTCCTGAGACGTATACACGGTGTACGGGGCAGAGAGTGAATGGGGATCAGCCAAGCTGTTCCTGAATATGAACCACAGTGCTGATATTCAGAAGCCTGCATTGAAGAGCAAAGTCTTGGATTCAATGTAATATTCATCATCTGGAAAATAAAACTGGAAAAAAAGCTATTGGTATATTGGTAACTATTGGTATAACCAGACTTTATTTCCAAACCTAATCCCTTCTAAGTCCACCCCTCTATCTATTTAGCAAATAAGGCCCTGTGAATTTTAGATTCCTTAATTTTAAAAAGTACTGGACTTTATTTTTTGAATATCAGCACTGTGGTCGTGTTATATGCATGCGCATGCAAGTGTTGGCTCCTGTGCAAACAAAAACAAGTCGAGTAAGTCAAACATCAAGAATTGGACCGCTTGCTGCTCTAGCTGCATGCATACATTCAGCATGCGCTCTGCACTCAGTAAGTCCTGTTTGTCTGTAAGGCGAAGTGGATCTAATGGATTCCTGATGGTTGGTATGCAGATTGTCATTTAAGGCCATTGAAATAAAATGGATCAACTGGGATTGGTTCCAGATGTATCTAATAAGTCTGGATAATGAAGCCCTATAATCGTCTTAAATGGATGTAGCCCATGCAAGCATGAAAGTAGGGAGGGTGGATTCCGAGTTAATTACAAGGTATTAAGCATGTAATTAACACCCTAGTTTTTTTTTCCAATTTTAAAAATATGCTTATGTGGGTTTTAGATACTACACATATATTCAGCTAAAGTGTCTAAGTCTGCTTTAGAAGTTCCACATTGAATTTTAAATTGAATCATAGCTTTACAGCATGAAGTTGCAGCGTAGTCCTGCATCAGTTATCCTTTTGTAGTGATTTAATACACATACATTATCAAAAATGCACATATGTCATTCAGGAATCAGGCTGGTGTTAAAAAAAAATCACTACTTTTATTAAAGCCCAAAGCTTGTAATTAATCTACAAAGTAAACACACTTTATTATTTAGTGCAAGAACAGATTGAAAGAATCATCGTTTTTTGCAGCTTGCATCGATACTCATATAAGCTCTGATTTAATAAGAAAAAATGAACAGTTTTATGCAGAAAAATTGAAAACTTAAACAAGCAAAACCCATTTTAAATTAAGGTATAAAGCTGGCATCAACTGAACTAGGACCCTAGGATTTAGCCTTTCTGTGCATACATATTTAATTGTGAAAACTATAATAAGCAGTCAGTATCTCAGCTGTAGTGAAAATTCTTCTGAACAACCTAAGTGTTAAAAAATTTATTTAAAAAAAAGCCCAGATCCACAGGATATCTGATCTGTTCAAACAACTCCAATTATTTCTGCATTAGCCTGTTATTTAAAATCATGACTTTAATTATTTCCACTGAACAATTTTGTCACTAATCTTATTAATTATGCTGTGTTACAAGCGACACTGCAGTACAGCTAATGTTGTTAAAACAGAGATAAACAATTTAGAAATTACCCTATTTCTTTATGATCTATAGCTTTTATTGTTTTACTGAAAATAATGTTTACTTAATATATTTTTATGAAAGGTTTTTGCATTTTTTTTGTCTTATAAAAAAAGAGAGAGATCAATTTGTGTCAAAGTTTCAATGTTTCAGATTCACTAAAGCTGAAATCGATTCCAAGTGAGAAAGCAAAAAGTTTGTGACCCAAGCTGACCTAAAAACAACTTAATGATAGCCAAAATAAAAACTAAAATGATGATCAATTTGATGTACAATCACATTTAAGTCAATTTGGGGATTTTCCACCATTTACAGCGCCACGTTTAAAGCTCAAGATTTTACCCTTGTTTGTTAGCAGCTGAGTGAAACATAAAAATAGGAAAGGTAAAGCACCTAAACTGTTAAAATATCAGATTTGCATCATTATAACACTACCTTAGTGGGTCTTAGCTTGCCGGGAGCTTCTTATGAAATAACCTTGGATAGTAGTTAAGCAAAATTTTAAGTCGGTTAATGAGACACTTAAAGCTTTCCTCACGTTTAAATTTTTCCCCTGAATCCATAAACACTATCTCTCAGTTTTGTAATGCTGTTGCAATGTTAATCTCTCCATGTGGTGTTAATAAATCTGATTCTAAATTGTTTTTTTAACTTAAGCTGCTGGTATAGATGACAGATCGGCTGACTACAATTGGAAAGCGTTTAATAAAAGCAGAACTCATCGTTTAGAACAGTTGTGAATAAACTACTGTGGGGATGTTTAGGAATCTGCTTGCACCTATATGGAGATAAATAATATGTGGATAAAGTGTGTCCAATATTTCACAGAAAGTACGACGCATGGAAACTGGGTGTTCAAACAATAACTAAAGGAAATGTTTATAATGTTGTAATGGCTTGGCGTATTACGGTTATTTTAAAGAAGTGAATCTAGCATTGTCAGCTGGATCTGCTTTTGTGGAAAATCCCTGGCATCCAGTCTATAGAGGTTTCTGAAACATAGCAAAAGCTGCAGCCAACAACTGTGTCTAAAATAGTCTTTAAACTTATTTCACACGGGAACTTCTAAGGTTTCTCCACTAACTCTTTCTTTAGAAATTATTTTGTTGAAACCCTGTTTATTCAAAAGTATCATTATAGTTTGCCTAATTTGCTTTACTCTCACTAAGAGGACAACAGTCTCAGAACTTTGAATCTAATGCAAAGTTTTTGAGGTTTGAAGATTCATAAAAAAAATTAAAATAAAGTTTGATGGCTGGAGTCTCTGTAAGGTGGAAAACATCCTCATCTTAGCCTGACTGTTCAGATAAAATTTGTTTTTTTTCCAGATTGATGCATCGCCAGTCTGTAAAAATGAAGAGATCTGCTCTTTCTTTTTTATTCTTCCTCCCAAACCTGTTCTTATTCCTGGTGGTTCAGGCATCAAATCTATAATGGTGACAAGTGATAAAAAAGGACAAAAAAAAAATCCAAACTGATCTATATTTCGTATTTGTCACTGTTGCCATTTCCACCACCTAAAGTTGGACAGGCTATGACATCAATCCAGGTTTGAAACTGTGTCTAAACTACAGCAGAACAGGAGGTGAAAATACAATGCTGATATTATTAGGGACTGCGTTGTGGTGAGTGAAGGGCAAACTGAAAGGGCGACATACCCTCAGCAGACTAAAACCAGCCTGATACCTTTAAAATCACAGAATTATATACAGTTTATATATGATTGCTTAGATTATTTACTGATAACTAATTCAATTCAGAGTTCAGTATATTTTCCATCTCCCCCCTAAAAAGAGAAACAGTAAAAGCAATTTCAGTATTAACAAATGAAATAGAATAATTAGGTAACATGTCCAAGTTACATTAGACTGAGGTGTATTGGCTTGTTTTCATATATTTGTGTCTCCTGGAAATATGTTGTTTCTCCCATCGTTCACCTTCTTTTCTTCCCATCTTGTTTTTAAAGTGGAATCCTGGTTTTCAATTTTGTGTTCTTACTTTCACCCCAGCTCTCTTACGTGGATGCTGAGGGAAATCCCATCGGTGTGGTCCAGATGACCTTCCTGCGCCTCCTGAGCGCCGCAGCCCGGCAGAACATGACGTACAACTGCTACCACTCCGTGGCGTGGCACGACCAGCAGCAGGACAACTATGACAAGGCCATCCGCTTCCTGGGATCCAACGACGAGGAGATGTCGTATGACAACAACCCCTACATCCGCGCTGTGGTGGATGGATGTGCGGTGAGTTGGTGACCTTGAGTTTGTAGTTTTTTCAGACGAACACAGTCAGTGAGCTTTGATTTTCTTTTGAAGTGGCTCAGTCAGTTAGATCCTTGAAACAGCGTGTGATGTTTTGAGTCTTCCGTTTGTTTTTTCTCTGGCATTAATTCCCCCCCTCCCGCTATGCTGCTCTCCTCCTTTTACAGCTGAAAAAGAGCTACGAAAAGACTGTACTTGAGATCAACACTCCGAAGGTGGAGCAGGTACCTTTTGTGGACATCATGTTTAACGATTTCGGCGGTTCCACACAGAAGTTTGGATTTGAAGTGGGGCCCGTCTGTTTCATCGGCTGAGACCTTTCACCAAGCAAATGGAGGACAAAAAAAAAAAAAACACAACCTACTTTTGTTTTTCAAAACGAAGATAAACAATTTAAAAAGTAATAGGACAATGCTATTTGTAAAAAAAACTGTTTCCATAAAGCAACAAGAGTTCAAACATAATTATGACAGGATTACAGCGAAAAATCTAAAGGAATTGAGAAAATAACCTTGAAACCCCACTGTGCCTTCTTTATCATGTGCAAGTTTTGAAACTGGAGTCTGCCTCCTTCCTCCTACACACAAACTAATGGCCCACCCCCATTCTTCACGTTTGATTTTGATCCTTTGGTCTGAAAGAAACAACGAAGGCGACCCTGAGAGCTGCAACCGTTCCAGATGGTAGCAGTATTTACCACGGACAAATTCTGATTCGTTTTTTTATCATGCTCCCCACCCATCCCTCCTGGCTCTCCTTTATCTCCCTGCCTTTTTCCACCTCGCTGTTCTTGGTTTTGTTTTCTTGTTTGTGCATAATTGTCTCCCCATTCTCTTTGGAATGGGCCTTATATATTTATATACATATAAATATATATAAGTGATTTTTTTTTTCTTATGTTTGTAAGTACATTCTGTATATTTTTCCTGGTAATGTTTATTGCTTCTGGCTTCAAAACATGCATGTGACTGTACTAATCATGAGGTCGTCCAACAAGAAACGTCTTAAATCTTAGAAACGCATCCAACCCGAGGATATTTGAATTGTTAAATGAAAAAAAAAAACAACAAAAATAATAATTTGGAATTCTGTCTTTGTGGAGCACACTTTTATTTTCTTTTGTAATTTAAGAACAGATCAGAAATAAAAGATGAAAACACGGTCTGTGATATAAAGTACAATACATTCCTCATTTTGTACCTTTATGAACAAAAGCCCTCTCTGGTGGAAGTGTAATTAAGTTAATAAACTGCTTCTGTACTTTTTGCTGAAATATTCATCTTACTGTGCAGTGGAAGGTAATGAAAAAAAGAAAAAAAATCAAAACCTAGGTGCTATTTTCTCTCCTCTGTGGTGCTATGTATTTTTTTTTTTTCTGGTTTGTGTTGTTTGAATAAAAGAAAAAAACTTGTGGCGACAATACTTGCAACGCTGGGCAGCGCCCCCTCCCTCCCCCCCTGCTGACTCGGTTTACGAGATGGATCTCTGCTGCAGCCGCTTCCCTCCGTTAAGGATTCTGAATGGCATTTCTCGGTGTCGCCACCCACTCAATGGAATGCACAGATCAGATTAGTCTACCTGTGACAGATGTTAGAAAGACAAGAGGGAAAGATCTTGAAAAAAATCCATATCGCCCCCCCCAACACATTGGGCTGGTGGAGTTGGCAAAATGGACATGTTGCAACAGCTCTAAAGGGATATATTGCACCCTGACCAAATAAATATTTAGCTTTAAGAAACTTTTATGTTTGAGAAACAACTTGAATAAGTCACCAAATTAGCCTTTCTAGTAAATGTTGCTCATGCAGGGATGGTTTTCCTCATGTCATAATGCTTTTTTTTTTTAACTATGCACTCTCTATGCTTATGACCACTAGTATCTACCACAGAAGTTTTACAGCTTTTTATACATAGGTTTGTTTTATTTTCCGTTTTATTTTATTTTTTTTTTAAATCTATATGTGACTTGAAGCCTTTCCTTTAGGACGACTCAGTATGCTTGTAGATCTTTGGCTCTATTCTTCATGGTGCGGCAGCACATCTACATTAATCACTTTGCTCTCAATGAACCGGAGAAAAAATTTAAGAAAAAAAAAACAGAAAAAAAAATGCAACTTTTATTTTATAAATTTCCAGATTTCGCATTGATGCTGCCTTTGCTTTGTTTTACTTTGTAGATTTCCATTTGTAGTGTCTGGTATTTGTTTTAACAGTTTTTTTTTTAAATAAAAACAGAAAAAAAGAACCTGTGTTTAAGGGTGAAGAGGATAGAGTATCATATGTTTTTTTTTTTTTATGTCAATAAATTCAAGTTTACTGTGGCCATCCACTCCTGTATCTCTTTTGAAGCATTAAAACCTATCTGTACGCATGAAACTGTAAAGTTTTTTTCCTTGTGTTACAAGTTTGTTTGAGCCACGTGATCTCCACTCGGCGCTCCGTTTCATCAGGATACATCCGTTTTCTGGTGCCACCGACGGGACAAGAAAGTTCATGTCCGAGTGTGAAGTGGAGAAAAAAAAAATGATGAACTTGTAACTCTTACCAAAGCCAATGTCCATATGTAGTATATTTATTGTAATATTTAAAATAAATGATAAATGATACCATAGTGAAAGTCTAAGAGGCCCACTCTTTACATGCACACAGGAAAGCACATTTTCTTTGACATTATAATCCTCTTTGATGGTGCTTTTCACAATAACCTCAAATGCAGTCATCAAAAACTGTTGTTTTTTCTTTGCTTGTTATCTGATGGCTGTGTGTAACATTAGCTGTAATTCCGTATATGACTGATTGGGCACCTGTACAGTCATAAAGGTTCTTACAGGTGTTTTTCAGTATGCAATAACACAATTTATAGTTCCACAGAATAAATGCAAGAAGGAAGAACTCCAACTACATCTTGTGATTCCTCCATCCTGCTCAATGGGCTCTTCCAGCTTCCCCTCCTCTAGGTCCCCTCGACCCAACACTCCAACCCCAAAGTCAGTCAGTTTTGCAAGGTTTTACAAAAAGTTAATAAAATTCCTATAATGTGACCTATAAAAACACTAATAACTGAAAAGAACGTTTTT
>NW_015150768.1:707515-720747 GCF_000732505.1 Cyprinodon variegatus | reverse complement strand
GATAGATAGATAGATAGATAGATAGATAGATAGATAGATAGATAGATAGATAGATAGATAGATAGATAGATAGATAGATAATTGTTCCCTTATGGATTCTTCTATTGCCCCTCACTGTTGGTCTATCCTGCCACATAAGGTATTTTGATATTCTAATCTTCACCTAACCATGCTTTTACCTATGTAGTTTAAATTTTTTCCACACTAGATAACAGAAACACAGATTTAAACAACTTTAAAAGGCTTAATGGCTGAAAATGGCATTAATGACATGCCTAGTTAAAGACTCTGAATCTGCTGACAACTGGATTAAATTTACAAGATAACGAGCACTGGAATCTTAGGATGTTCTGAATTTTAGTAGCATCCTGGCTTCATAGTACAGTAGTTGCCATCCTGTACTCTATACGGCTCTGACTCCACCTGGATGACCTCCTAAAGAGACAGCAGATGGTTTTTTGCAGGATCTCTTCCCACAACAGCATTAAGCCATTGGTGAGCCTCTGGATACTACTGGTATCATTACCTGATACATCACCGTAGAGTCTGAAGTTTCAAAACAGGTCTTCCACTCAGTGGTCACACTGAGCTGTTCATTTGAAAACACTTCTTACTTCACCAGGGGTGACAACTGTACCTCAGAGCTCATAGTGTGGATCCAGATACAAAAATGTCTGGCTAGCTGGGGGTCATTTTATAAAGCTTTTTTTTATTTCAGCAGAAAGAAAGCAGGTAATGAGTAAGCCACTGGGTAGCTGTTCTGCTATTGTCTACTCCATCACTGTCTCACATGAAGCCTGTATATCTGCTTTACACTTACAGAACAAAATAAAATGTTTTCACACACTTCAAGAACAGTCATAACCTCTTTTTCAACAAAGCTTGATGTTAAGTCTGATTAAATATTTCCTTTGTATGGCAAATTAGGATTATTACCTTCATTTCATAAAGTTACTGTATATACTTTTAAATGCTATGCTAATAAAAGTATTTTGAGAAATCATTGCCAAATGAAACCTAACCAACAGATTTAGTCAGTTTTTCGATTCTAGCTTGTTCTTTGATTACAGCTGCTGTTCGGCCCAATTTAAATACTAAAATGTGACATTTTTTTCTTCCACAATTGCCCACAAATGTGTTTAAATCTTTAATTGTCTACTGAATTCAATTCAGATCACATGTCATCTCAAGGCACTTTACAGAGACAATTAAGCCAGATCATACAATCAAAACATTTTAAAGTTTTTTTAAAGAAAACCAAATGATTGCATCGACTCATTGACATGAAGGCCATCTCTCACACCAAACATGCTTGTCGCGGCAGTGGAGAGGAAAAACTTCCTTTTAACAGGAATAAACCTCCAGCAGAATCAGGCTCAGTGAGTGGTCATCTGCCAAGGCCGACTGGGGTTCAAGGAGACAGAAGTAGCGATAGAAAAAGAAGCAAAGATACAAAAGGCAACTGTCAACCAGCTCTACAAGTGGTCCTGTCCAGGACACACACAGCCAGGCAGAAAAGCTCCGAGCCAGCTCCCATGTCAGAGAATGAAAGAGAGCACATCCAGGCAGTCATAGTCAGAGAAATAGGACTACACCGAAAAACAGCGCAAGCTTCAACATCTATCAACAAAGGTGTTGATGGCAGCCTCACTGCTGATATTTCTCTCCAGGAACAGACCAGATGAAGCTACTATGAGAAAAAGCAGAGAGAGCATAATGCTTGAGATTGAACTAATGCATTCTGCAGAGTGGGTGAATAGAGATAGAATGAAGCTCGGGATAACCTGAGCCCCTCTAACTATAAGCCTTATCACAATGTAGACACTTTAGGCCTCACAGACTAAAACTACTAGTTGGTTTCAAAGATCTGTCTCTCATTCTACTTTTAAAAAGTCTAGTAACCGCTAGTAAGCCTACTGATTGATAGAAATGTACTATTTTAGGAACATAGGGAACAATCATATATTTAATATAAGATGGAGCTTGGCCATTTAAGTGAGAAGGAGGTTTTCAAATTATATTCTGGATTTAACAGAAAGCCGATGAAGAGAAGCCAGGATAGGAGAGATATGATCTCTCTTTTTAATTTTTATCAGAACTCTTGCTGCAGCATTTTGGATCAGTTGAAGGCTTTTAACTACAGTTTGTGGACTTCCTGATAGTATCTACTGTAGGTAGCTAGGTCACAATAGTACAGCCTTGAAGTATCAAATGCATGAACTAGTTTCTGGACAGGATTTTTCTATTTTTTGCAACATTTCGCAGTTGAAAGAAGGAAATTCTAGAAACCTCTTTAATATCGGATTTAAATGACAGGTCCTGATCAAAAATAACTTAATTTCATTTACTTTATTATAAATGTAATCTATAATAATTTACTTTATTATTTGAGATCAATTTAAGCCAATCAAAAATTAAGTGACTGACTAATCAGCTTCTTTTTCAAAGACTCTGGTCCAAAGACTATAACTTAAGAAAATATTGTCACAGCATGATACTACCACCACCATGTTACACTATAGGTATTTGTATTCAGAGTGATGTTCAGTGTTATATCATTTGTTATATTTGGCTTCTGCAAACAGAATGTTTGAAGTTGGTCCAACAGTTTTTTTTTTTTTTTTAATAATCTGATGAGGGCATCTTGCAAAGGTTTCCTGCGTGATGATGGTAAATGTTATCTTCCTTCAGCAATGGCATTTGTCTTCCCATCTCTGCAGCTCCTCCTGAGATATCCTGCTCCTCTTGCCCGAAATGTCAATTTCTGTGAAGGTTTTTATAACTTAAACCTTCTGTAAACTTCTTCTCAACTTCAAGCCCTACCTTGCTATTTTTTCTGTCCTAGATAATTGTGTTTGTCTTAGTTTAATCACCTTCTCAAGCCTTCAAAATGAAATTCACCTTATAGAGAGGTTAAATTATACTCATGTGAATATTATTTATATAGTGGGCAATTATGGAAGGGAACTAGATTATATTTTGTTGAACTAAGCACAAATACAAGAAAATTTGTATCATCATTCCAATGTAAAAGAAATACTTATAGAAATCCCAATAAAAGCACCAGAGCTGTGACTGTTCAAGTTATGTGAATTCTTTTATAAGCAGTTGGATCAACACACTGAGTGGCCTTCATGTTGTACTCTTAGGCACGTTGCCATCACACCTAATCAAGCAAGTCTTTCCACCAAGAACTCTGTGTTTAAGCAATAAGGCAAATTTTCAGTTTAATAGGTTTAACACCCTAGAATCAGAGATTGCATTGTACTAAAAAGGTTGAAAATCTAATCATTTTCCCAGCAAGAAAAACAGAAATTACAATTAAACTGAATTTTAATACTGAGAACACAGTGATTTATGTGTAGGGTTTTTTGTTTTTACGTTTTTATCTTGCTGTGATACACTTCCTGGTGTTGTGGTCAAGTGATATATATAAATAAACTTTGATTGATTGATTGATTGATTGAGAAATACCAATGTCAAAAGCACAGGAAAACAGTAAAGCTAATACACCCCAAAGCTCACACTTCTAAATGCTCTTTTCTTTTTTCTGTCATCTTAAAAAAAAATAAACCTAAGTATGCTAAACTTAATGAATAGTTTAGGGAAGTTTTGTTCTCTATCCCAAAAAATAAAATGCAACAATCTCCCACTACCAAACAGAGGCTTACTTACAACAAAGAAAGGTTATTATAGGACTGCTTAGAAATGTTTTCCAAAAGTAAAAAGATATCCTGATTTGCTGATGCTGCAGCACATTTACCAAGGATTTAAGTGCACTAGCCCTGCAGCAAATTTTGTAAAGGTTTTTTCTATTCTGTTTTTTTTCCCCCTAAATGTATAAATAATTAAAGATACCTTGCTTGGCATGAATTAGAGGTTCTGCTAAAACAGAAGCGTGACGCTGAAACAGTTTGGTAAAAAAAAAAAAAAGAGGTTTTATCTGCTGCGGTTTATTCTACCGTCACGTCGTTCTGTGACAAAGAACGTCTCTGTTTGGAAAAAAACTGAAGACTTTTTTGCAAGTAAAGACGGAAAACAAGGAAAGCAGTCAGAACCGAGACACTGGTTTCTGGATGTCATTACTGTGCAGAGAAGCTTATTCCTGCTGCATTTTAGCATAAGACTTTGCTACCATGCCTTAAGGATGTCTTTTTGCAGGTTCTTCTTGCATAAAATGTTGATTTAGTATTCATTAGTAATTTTCTTTATCTCTCTTGTTTTTTCAAACTATTTACCTAGCTATGCACCTTTTATTTAGTTGCTGTCACAATGTGTGCTGTTCAATTGTAATGGAGGAGCTTAAGGGATTGTGTGTTAGATGTTTAAATAGAAATTTTGGATGCAGCCCCTGTGTAAATCCGTAATTGCTTTGAGCCTAAGGAACTTTGGCTAACAGAGCCCATTCATTGCAAGGCCCCAGCACCACTGACCTACTTACATATGAATCAGATAGTGAAAGATAGTGTTACAACACAGTCGGTGACATATTGTAAAATTAATACCAGGCTTTTCTGCTCTAACAGCCTTTAAGACTGAAGACTGGCTGCAGTTCAAACTGCTGCCTTTTCTAATGTGATTAGAGCCAGCCACCCAAGCATAACACACAGCCGCATCTTTCAAATATCACTCCACGTTTGCCTGCCGTCGCCTTTCAGGCTCAGTAATCACCACTTTACTAAGATGACATTTTGGAGTGTGAGGCAACCTCTTGCTTCAATTCTTCACTTAAAAAAATAGGGACTAAAATAAACACACACCTCGTTTAACATACGGTAAAGCTGAGTTTTACCCTGTTAGAGCCACGAAGCAACAATCTTTAAAACCCTGTTAAAATGACAGTAATAAATCTATTTAACACTCTTGCCACCTTTAACATCTATTATTGAATTGAAAGCAACTAATGTGTTAACAGGAAATTATGAAATATAAAACAACTGCAGCTGCCTATTTGTATACTCAAAGTGTTCAAACTCTTAAACTAAAGATTTTTAAAGTACCTTATGAACTTTATTTTAGATTCAGTCCTCTTGTGTAGGTGTCTACCAACATCCCACTTTGAAGCTTGAAAAAGTTATCCAATCTATTAGACAGTGAGAACAATGTTTCTCCTCAGCCATCAAGTGACTCCACAATTTTTTTTGTCAAATACTGAACTAATATTAAGTATGACAAAAAGGTGAATTTATCATATAGTGGTGCAATACTTATGTTGATTTGCACAATTGCCTGATTCATAATTTAAGTATTTTCTTAACTTTACCTTCATAACAAAACACATTACAATCTAGAATTCAAATGAGCTGTTATCTGTTTATTATCTTATTATATTATATATATTAAGATATATGATTATATAATATATCACTTTGGTTATGGTATGTTATTGATAAATTGTTCTGTCTCCAAATTAAATAGAATAGAAAACTCCTTCATTGTCCTACAATGTTGACAGTCTGGTGTTTACAGCAGCAAAAAGATAATAGAAAAAAGATGGTCACATAAATACGGACCTTAGGGAAATGTATAAGAATAACATAATAGTGAAGAGTTAAAAGATAAAAGATAAAATACTGCACTGTAAAGTGTTATAACAATATAAAAAACTATGCACCTGGAGAATAAATAACCAATATACAGCTAAGGACAGTTTTACACTAATGGATATTTGAAAATAGCAGCAACATCAAAGATGTTCAAAATAACAGCAGCATGTTATTTAACTGACTGAGATTGAAACTCTGCAAAATCAGCATGAATGTAACAACTTATTGAGGTAGTTGGGGACAGTGGTGGTTTTTAAAGTCTTACAGCTGCTGGGAGGAAGGATCTGTGATAATGCTCCCTGGTGCATTTAGGGTGCAGCAGTGTGTCACTGCAGGAGCTCTCTTGCTCTGCAACAGCTTCATGCATGGGGTGGGTAATATTATACAACAGAGATGTTAATTTAGTTAGGATCGTTTTGTTTCCCACCTCCTGTAATGAGTCCAGACGGCATCCAACAACATAGCTGGCTTTCTGACCAGCTTATCCCTTTCTCTCAGCTGCAGATAAGCCACCGCTCCAACAGACAGCTCCATAGAAGATGGCTGATGCCACAACAGAGTCCTAGTAGGTCTTTAGAAGCGCCCCCTGCACTCCAAAAGACTTCCGTCTTCTGAGCAGGAAGAGTCTGCTCTGACCTTTCTTATGCAGAGGTTCAATGTTGAGAGTCCAGTCCAGTTTGTTATTTAGATGAACACATAGGGACTTATAGGAGTCCACTATCTCAATGTCAGTTCCCTGGATGTTCAGGTTGATTCTGCAAAAATACAGCTTACCTTTTGTTTATTAGACCATAGCATAATCTTCTTAATCTGCACCGGGTAACTGATTAACTATACCTTGCAGATCTTACTTCCTGACTATTGAACCAGCCATGCACCAGCCAAGTACCAGCCAGGGACGAGCCAGGGACAAACCAAGGACACCAAGCACCAACCAGGGACCAACCAAGCACCAGCCCAAGACCGGCCGTGGACCAGCCAAGGACCAATCAAGGAGCACCCAAGGACCAGTCAAGGAGCAGCTAAGGGCAAGCTAAGGACCAACCAAGGAAAACCAAAGACCATCCAAGGAAAATCAAGGACCAGCCATGGACTACCCATGGAACAACCAAGGACCAGACAAGGTAAGTGAGGACCAACCCAGGACAAACCATGGACCAGCCAAGTGCCAGCGATGGACTAGCCAAGGACAAACCAAGGATCAATCAAAGAGCAGTCAAGTGCTTGCATTTAAATTTTTGCAGAAACCATCTTTAATTCCCCTCAGGACTTTTTACAACCATAGCTCTATTTTAATTAGAACTTTTCAATGACATTCAAACAGAGTTGATTATCAAGATCTTAATGTAATGTAATTATTAGGAGATTAGGATTATTCATTTATCCTTCACTTTACAAGGGAAAGTTTTAAGAATAATGTAAACAGAGAAGTAAAAAAGGATTGAATAGGATGTTCTGATAATAGCAGATGGGAGATGATTGCATGAGAAAAGAAAAAAAAAGCACTGATGAAGAAGTGATGGGGGGTATTTGATGTGTAAATACAACACATAACCAGAGATGTTTTCCCTGTAGGCATACAGGTAAATAACAAATGAGACGGGTTCAGATTTAGAAAAATATTTATACAAAGTGTCGGCAGAGATCATTAACATGCTGAGACTCATCAAGCTTTGTTCTGCTCAGTCTTTGTCATCAGGGAAGGTGACATATGGGACTGGGCTAAATTCAGTTTCTCAGAAAATGGGATTCCCTGCGGGGAAGCAAGCTCAACCGAAACCAAAAAGTGTGCAAAGTTTTGAATTAGAGATACTAAACCTTTCTACATTAGAATGAGAAAACACAATTTTTTCATAATATGTGGAGGTGGGTTTGCACCCAAACTAAGTGGTGGTTTTAATAAAGTAGAAATGATCACACTGAGGCAATGGCATGACAAATAGCTAACGGCAGCACTTTAAAACATGTTTCGTTAAGAAAAGGCTTGTTCAACTATTGTAAAACCCAGCACTTGATTTAATGAGATCATCTTATTTCACGTCCAGAAGGAAGAGCATATGGTCCTGCACTTTTCTCCCTTCCTTTCACTCACTTAAAGTGGCTCTGTTCTATTTTCAGGATCCGTTCAGTATCGGCTTTAAAGAGGCGGCCTTCTCCAAAACACTCTATTGCTCCCCTGCAGAGAGATGGGGTCACTCAGACCTTTGTGGCAAAGGGCCTAAACAGCATTAAAGGACAGGGCTAAATGACCAAAATTAATTATTTCTCCATGACTCAGCAAGCATGTTTTTATTTTCCCTCTTGATAGCATTCAGTTGAGACAAACATGGCTGGGATAAATTATTCATTAAGAAGATGCACTTCTGCTGTTCAGTTTAAGACTTGCGGGCACTTTGATTTCTAAAACTCACCAGGGCAACATCGCTCCCTTTAACTAACATCCAAATTTGATTTTCACATCCACCTTTCTTTTTGGCAGGATTAGGAGCATATTAAAAAAATACAAATACATAATTTAAGAAGTGAATAGAAATCCAGGCAAAGCTGATTGTGGTGAGAAAACTATATACATGTATGCAGCCTAAAACAAATATAGCCCACACATATGAACAATGTATTACATTCTTTTTCTATTCAAAAATACTCTATTCAAAAAAAGCAAATCAAACTTCCTAAAAAATTAACCCCATGTGGAATTGAAAGCAGTGGTTTACATATAGTGCATAATACATAAAACCCTCTTTAGCTCAAATTAAATTATACTAAAACATTCTGTTTCTTGGTCGGTTAGGTTAAAAAAAAATGTTTATAATTACCAAGCGACAGAATAATGAGAGGTCAAGTGATTCAAATCACTTTAGTTTATTAATATAGCACCAATTCCTGACTTGTATTCTCAAGGCACTTTAAAGAATCAATTCAATAAAACTATGAAGACAGATTGATTTTAAGTTTTCTGTGTATGTCCACCCTGCTGACTGCATTGAGTTATTGGCTTTGAAAAAGGACTCCTGGATGAGCATGTAGCGATAGATGACATTTGCTGGCATATTGTTTTCGATTTTGGAAAAAATAACCTGCAGCGAGCATGCATTTACAAAAGGAAGGAAAACTTACTTTTCAGATAGAAACCTCTAGCAGAACCATACTCGGTGTCATAGGCACTCTGCTGCAGCTGACTGGTGTTTTAAGAAGGAGACAAACAAACAAACAGAGCATAGAGGTACCAGTTCTCAAAGTTGTTCTATTTGCCAGCTTTTAGTTTAGAATGAAAAGGATAAAGCATGCACATAGTGATAGTAAAAAGTGTATAATTACCAACTGTATAATTAAAGCAGTCTTGCTGAGGCCTCCCTTCAGGGTGATGTCTCAGCTAATCAGAGCGCCAGGTCATATGGAGCTACTATTAATAGAAAAAGTAGAGAGAACATACAGTTTAAACTGGAACAAATTATAGAAAATTGGAATAGAAGTCAAATTTGGCAGAGTGATGAAATATTGTCCCTATGTCTTCCAGCTGTATAAGCCTGCAGCAGCATAAGTATAAGGATAGATAATGTAAGCCACTCTAACAAAAATCTAAGATTAAAGATTTAGGCCAAGTCTTAAACATAGACAGGGAGTTTACATTACAGGCTAAATATATGTGTTGGTTCCAAAAAAACTATAGAAACAAATCCTAAACATGGAGTTTATAAGATCTCTGATGTAGGATGGAGCTTGATTATTTAGGGATTTACTGTACATGTGAGAAAGAGAATTTTAAATTATATTATGGACAGGGAGCTGATAAGTCTTTGTAATGTTTTGAACCTGGGTCCAAATCGGACAATAACCTTTGCCAAGTCGTCAAGCAAGTTGCAATGACTAACTGTTCCTGAATAAGGGAGCAGAGGAAAATATGTTTACATTTGGTAGGAGGCTAATGAGGGAAGCTAAAATATGATTTATTAATTTCCATCAGAACCGTAGCTGCAGTATTTCTTATCTGCTGATGCCTTTTTACTGCATTTGTAGACTCCCAATTAGAAAAGAATCACAATTATTCCAGCATCACTGTTTAACAGTATATTTTTAAAATTATTTAATATTCTGGATGGGAAAGGAGGAAATTTTAGCAGGTCAGATTTTTTACACACTATATTTCAAAAAGCTTTTGCTCACCTGCCTTGAGTCACATATGAGCTCAAGTGACATCCCATTCCTAAATTATGGGGGTTCAGTATGACTTGGGTCCATTCTCAGTAGCTAGAACACCTTTTCTGGGAAGGCTGTCCACATGGTTAAGAAGTGTGTTTATGTGAAATTTTGACCAATTTTCCAGAAGCGGATTTGTAAGATCACACACTTATGTCTGACAAGAAGTCCTGGCTCTCAGTCTCCACTTTAATTCATCCCAGAGGTGTTCTATTGGGGTTGAGGTCAGGACTCAATGCAGGCCAGCCAAATTCATCCACACAGGACTCTGATATATAATATGGACCTTGCTTGTCATTTTGGAAGACAAAGAGACCAGCTTGAAAACTGTTCTTACATAGTTGGAAGTATTGATATGTATAAAATGTCTTGCTTTTGCTGAAGCATTCAGAGTTTATTTCCTTGGAACTAATGAGGCAAGCCCAGCTCATGAAAAATAACCCAACATCCATAATCCCAACAATACCAAGCTTTACATTTGGCATAATACAGTCAGTCAAGTATCATTCTCTGTGCAACCAGTAAACCCAGACTTATTCATTAGATTTCTAGATGGAGCAATATGATTGGTGAGTCAAGTAAACTCCATTTTTGAAAGCTAAAACAAAATAACTTAAACCAAAGGATCCCTCCCTTGAGAAACCCTAATATACAAAAAATGTAAAACATTAGAACAGATTTAAATTAAGATGGTAAATAAATAAATAAAAACATAAGAAACTTAATTACAGATTTAGGATATATGTGAATACATTTAACATTCTTCTAAATTATGAAGAATGTGGTCAGTTGATCAACAATGAAAAAAAATGTTTAGCTCAAAACCAAATTTTCAAGAAACTGATAAGTGAGACTCATGACAACATGTCACTGTTTTTCAACTCTAAACCATAAAACCTGAATGTTACACTGCAACTGGTTTTAATGCATTTTTTTTTAAATACCATATTATGTATTACATATTTTAATAAATAATATAATTTAAAAAGAAACTGTTTAGGAAGATATCTATTATTTCTTTAGGTGAAATACCACACCTATCTATTTGCATCTATCCCACTGATCCAGACGTATCATTTGCAGTCATTTCAGCAGCTGTCCAATCATCTGAATATTTCATGATCCTGTCAAAGCCAAATGATATTCATTTCCATTCCTCTCACATGACTTAGATCCCTGTTAAATCATGTGTAGAATAACAAATTGAGGACCGTTATGCAGTGACTGACAGATACATGTGGCAACTTAGCCATTTGCTTCAAGCAACATAGGTTTGTAAGCTTATTTGTTTTGATACAAAGTAAAAAATTAAGATTTTCAAAGTTTGTAGCACTGCTGCCTTGCAGCAAGACTGTTCCGGATTCGATTCCTGGGTCTGGGGTCTTTGTGCCTGGACTTTGCGTATTTACCCTGTGCATGCATGGGTTCTCCAGGGTACTCCATCTTCCTCTCACAGTACAAAAAGATGACCGTTAGGTAAACTGGCTTCTCTAAAATGGTCCTTAGGTCTGTGTCTTTGTGTGGCTCTGTGTTGCTTTGTGACAGACTGGAAACCTGTTCATGGTGTGTCCTGTCTCTCAGCCATAGGCTGCCAGAGACAGCCCCACTGTGATCCTGACAAGGACTAATCAGGAAAAAATTTATAGTTTTTTCCATTTAAAATGTTCCATGTTCATACAATTCAGTTTGTACAACTGTGAATTTTGCATTCACAGTTGTGAAATAGTATTAATCTAATCATAGAGTAATTTAATTGTTGTTGTTTTTTTCTTTTAGTTATGTCATTCAAAAAAAGTTGTATACAGGAGAAATGTAAGTACGGTAAATCCAGAATTAAGCCCCCAGCCCCACCAAAAAAAAGATTCATTATCCATCATCCTTCCATTATCCTTCCATCATTTATCCATCATTTTCGAAAGCGAATCTGTAACTAATACAGAATTTCATGAAAAAAAAAAAAAAACAAACACAAAGAAAAACTACAACTGTAGTGTTTCCATTTGTCTGGACCTGTTTGCTTGTCATTATTGATTCAAATATAAATCCTCTTACAAAAAATAATTTAGATGCTGTGGAATGACATTTTACATGCAGTTTAATGTCAAAAATAATTTATTGTGGCTAGGATAANGCACTGCTGCCTTGCAGCAAGACTGTTTCGGATTCGATTCCTGGGTCTGGGGTCTTTGTGCCTGGACTTTGCATATTTACCCTGTGCATGCATGGGTTCTCCAGGGTACTCCATCTTCCTCTCACAGTACAAAAAGATGACCGTTAGGTAAACTGGCTTCTCTAAAATGGTCCTTAGGTGTGTGTCTTTGTGTGTCTCTGTGTTGCTTTGCGACAGACTTGCAACCTGTCCAGGGTGCACCCAGTCTCTCGACCATAGGCTGCCAGAGATAGGCACCAGCCCCACTGCGATCCTGACAAGGACTAATCAGGAAAAAATGGATGGATGGACTTTTCCATTTAAAATTGCATTATTTTATTTTCCATCTTCATAGAATTCAGTATGTAGGGTTGGGAATTGATAAGATTTTCCCGATTCCCTTATTGATTCTGTGTAACGATTCGATTCCTTATCGATTCTCTTATCGACTCTGTTAACAATGAACTTGGTAATTGCACTGTGACATTCGTCTACCTTTGCCTGGGACATTCTATTTCTGCCTCCCTCTGTGAAAACAGAAGGCAGTGAACGGGAGCTGCCAGCCTCTGAGCCAGCCAGGCTATCAATCTTGTCACAATCATCTAAATCTAATGGAGAAGGCATCCATTTAATGAAAAAGCATTTCTGTACAATTTTGGGAAATAAACTCATCTCCCCCTGATTTGAATAAACATGCGTCACCTTTCTCTCGCTCCCTGAACCGTGGAGCAACTTTGTAGCATGTTTAATAACCCCAAAGAAAAGTAGGCAACTGGTTTATTTTCAGAAATGACATTTGATTTATTAGGAATCACATTAAGCACAGCCAGTGATATAAAACTAGCCAATTACCACCAAAGTTGCCTTACATGCTGGTCGTAACTTTAACTTCTGTCCGGAAGCATCAAAAACATGGCTTTCTTTAAAATGTATGCCATGTTGTGTGTGCAAGTGTTTTTGCATGTTGGATGCATTTCCTCCCACGGATGTTATTACCACTTTACATCCAAACTTTCGATTGGTTTACCCGATGGGGCGCCATCTGTTTTGTTTTGTTTTTCTAGACTGACACCTGGTCACGTCGTGCTTTCTTACTGAATGATGTGTGCGTAACTTATGTTAAAAACGTGACGTAAGTCGTGCTGCCCAGCGCTTTGCTCTGGTGCTGCCTGGAACCGTTAAGAGAATTGTTAAGCGAGCTGCCAACTGGTGCCATGGAACACACATAACCGGTTCTGAACAGAACCTGTTTTCGATTCCCATCCCTACACAGTTGTGAAATAGTATTAATCTCATCATAGAGAAATTTAATTGTTGATATTTTTTTCTTTTTGTTATAT
>NW_015150768.1:699682-705619 GCF_000732505.1 Cyprinodon variegatus | reverse complement strand
TAAATCATCAAAAGGACACAGCAGTGCCGCAACATATCAAACCAATGAGGCGTCTTTTCCTTGCAGTATTAGTTTGTTGAAAAGATAAAACCAAATTGTATTTATCGTTAGATTTTTTAAGTGATTTGAGTTTAACCACATGTTCTATAGATTAAGTAGGGTGATTTTTGCTTATTTAGAAGAGCAATCTTGAAAACAATGAGTGCTGGGTTCGGTTCTAGCCTCCATCTGCCATATGCTGTTCCTCTTGGCAAGGTACCAATACTTAAATGTGTAAATGTTAGCATGTGTGTGAGTGTAACTGAGAGAATGTTGGGTATGACTGAAAAGCATTATAACTTTTTTTAAACCATTTACCAGATCAAAAACAAGGACCAGCATAGACCTTTGGTTCAATCTGTTCTATTACTTAGATAACAAAACAACAATGAAATGCCTCGCAAAGCAGGAATGCCGTCAGGAAAATCTTTGGAGTCTGCTGATGTTTCTTTATTTAACTTTATACTGTAGATGAAGGAGCTGAAAGCAGCATTGGAGTGTACTGGTCTGATACCTTATTGTTTAAAAAAGCTAAAGTAATTATTAGATTTATCTTCTGTCCTCATCTCTGCAGTGAACGTTGAGACTGTGGTCTTTCTGCTTAAGCTGGGAATGGCACCTTTTTTAAGTTTTAAAGTTAAACTTGAAAAATTCTGCACATGATAAGCCACATATTGCTTAAAACTATGCGTCATTTGCACGTGCAGACAGAACTGATTCCAGTACAAATCTAAGTACTATAACAGTTCCACCTTAAGAAATTTACTAAGCATACTTACAGTATATCTAGCTGCAAATTTTTTTTTTTTTTTTACATTGGCTGGTCCGGCTATTGTTTACCTTATTTGTGATCAGAAAACGACATGGTGATGTCAGTACAAAGAACCTGAAGTTTGTTGTAATACTTTAGAAAACTCCAATGACGCTCCATGATATGCAGTTTATATTCTTATTCAACATGAGTACTTGTAGGCAATTTGTGAGGCATTTTATTTTTAATTAATGTTCATGTGGGCTGGAATTAAAATGCTGATAATGTGGCACCTTATCATCCATACTACTGCATGGCATCATGAAAATGCATTGTGCATGGTCATGATAATAGCAGACATTGAAAAAAATATTCATTGCTCTAAAGTGAAATGGTTTTACAGTTATTGCTCTTGGGCTTCATGTACTGGAATGAAATCAGCAGGGGCACTGAAAAGATTGGTGAGACTCAGCCGTCCGGACTGCAGCTTGTCAGGCCTGTGCTACTTAATGTCCAGAGCCAGACTGACGGATGGCGTGAATAATTCATCTAATGGTATTATGGTGACACGGCTCACTGCTGTCATTACTCGTCTCCCCTGGTACCAGCAGCAGCCTGTACTGTAGATTTTCCCTGTTTATACACACACATACACACACACACCTACCTACACGCCCACCCCCACACAACCACACACACCAATACACCCCTTTCAACTATTTTTAACCCAGACATCAGTTTTGTTCTGTCATTCACCTTCACTCTGAGATGCTAAACAGTATCTGACCTGGTTTTAAAGGTGTGAAATTTCAGCTCAAAATATTTAACACAGGTTCTACAAAAAAGCGCTTACGGTTGAACATAGAGTTTCTCATTGGTCTTGAAATGCTTGCTTGAATATCAAAAATTCTTCCACCTGTTGCGACTTTTAGCTGATTGTACTTGATTGAGTCAAAGGACGAGCTTCACGTTCATTTTGCTGTGCGAAGCTTCATTAATGGCTCCTGATAATGACAGCTGGGTTAGGAAATGCAAAGCACACCTCGTCAGGAGGTACAACAAAGATGTTTCATCATCAAAACGCCAGCTGGATCAAATAAGCTAGGGTGATGCATCTTTAATGTCGTCAAGGCAGGTATCAGGAAGCATTAGCTTTTTAAGGAATAATCTATCCCCAGGTATCCATACACTGTTAGTTATCATCAATCCCAGAGACTGCTGTGATAAAGATTTTGCAGGATGTTTCTGCATTGCACTTTTTCACTTCAGTTCTATGACGTTGTCTTTATTTTTGCTTGCCATTTGCAATTTTCTGACAGTTTTTGTCTAAAAGTAGGAGATGAGAAGGCTTTCTCAAAGGCATAAGTGTATGTCTGCATAACTATGTTGTCAACTCTACATTTTACTTCCACGCAAGAAGTGCTGTCATGTCCTTAATGTGTGACATTGTCATGCTCAGAACTGAAGGATCTAGTATTCAAGGCGGACAAACAGTTAAATTTCTTAGAACTGACAACATAATCAGAGTAAGCACCGTCGGCATC
This sequence comes from Cyprinodon variegatus, assembly GCF_000732505.1. Taxonomy (NCBI): domain Eukaryota; kingdom Metazoa; phylum Chordata; class Actinopteri; order Cyprinodontiformes; family Cyprinodontidae; genus Cyprinodon; species Cyprinodon variegatus. The sequence goes on along the minus strand of NW_015150768.1, from coordinate 703,285 downwards.
TAAGGCAGCAACCTCTGTGGGTGGATACAGCAGGTTAGTGATTACGTCTTTCTGGAAGTAAGTCAACAGGAACGTGTGAGTGACTAACCTGGTCTCATAGTTCAGTCTGAATCCAGAGATAGAGGATTGTTCCAGCCGGCTGGCTGCCAATGCGATGCGGTGGTCGGAGGACAGGCAGGAAGTCAGAGCTGAGCAGACGAATGCAGGAAAGATGATCCAGAGGGTGAAGCTAAAGCTGATGTCAGTTGTCAGAGCAAGGAAATCAGAGATCTGGTGAGGTGCCATAGGAGTACAGTACACAGTGGGGCTGAGAGGCCGGACAGCAGGCAGACTCTGTGGTCGGCAAACGGTTCTGGTCAGTACACAAGCAGGTAGAGATCAAAAAGGAATCAGAGGACAGGTCAAGCAAACAGATCAGGTGGGAACAGGCAGGCTCAGAGGTCGTGAGGCAGAACAGGTCAGGATCAGGTAGTCAGAACACAGAAACGCTAGAATATGTTTCACCATCGGCTCAAAATAAACTGGCACTAATGAATGGTCTGAAGGCTGGTCATAAAGAGATTAATGCAGGTGGATCAGATTAGCGGGTAATGTGAACTGGGCGAAGCAAATCAGGTGTGTGAAATGAGAAATCAGTCCAGGCATCAATGCTGTGATATTGACAGACATGAAGCAAAACCCTTTCTCTAAAGAAGGGAACTTACCTACCTACAAAAACTGGCAGTATTTAGAAACAGTAACTACTCCACTGACCATATACCAACAGCTGATTTGACATACCTAAAAATTGTTTTATGTGGGATATTCTTGTTTTCTTCCAACAGTCTGAAATCATTCAGGAGTTTGAGATCAGGTTTGCCTGATCTCTCAGTATTTGATTTATCAGAGCTTCTGCAGGCACCATTGTTTTTCTAAGGCAATCTTGGTATACTCCCATTAACATGAATGCCTTCTAACATTCATCCAAATGGATTAAAACAATATTATCTGTTAAATTTTTATACTTCTGAAACAAGGTTGTTGCAGTCTTTTACATTTATACTGTTTTTCTCTGTAACAGGTTTGGATTTTTTAAGTTGAAGGTTTAGATGTCATATTAATCTAGTTTCTTTAGGTGAAAAATCTAGGTTTTATAATTTTTATACCCGATGTAAGTTTGGGTATGTACTGTATGACAATGTTTACCTTGTGAAGAACTGGAGACCTTTCCCTTCTCCCACCCACTGACTACTGGAGATACCCCTAAAGGCAAACAACAGACCCACGATGCTTTGAGTGTATTATGTGCAAACCTTAAACCAGCGGTCATACAATTAAAGAAATCACTATTTTAGCCCAAGTGTAGATCAAATCACATGAGGACATTAGCTTTTACACTTTCAGTGGGATACTAGTTGCATTTCCCTCTTTCACAGAGGATGACATCCTGGAGAAATGGCCAGTGGCAAAACAAAGACTGAATTATTTAGGTGCTTTTTAAACTCCACTGGTACAAATAAAGAAGGTGCAACCAATCTAGAAAGCTTTGACGTGCAACAATCCTAACTTAATCTGGTCTGACCTTCTGCATCGAAAAGCAATTTAAATGTTATGCACATGAGTTATTACCAATCATAAAATGAAGCAGCTTTAATTAGTTTATGCCTTGTGCTTTTTAACAAACTGTTTGTCCTTTTTAATAATTGATTTATGACCTCTGCTGAACGGTTGATTGAGCTCTTTACCTACAGGAGCTGACACTTTCCTTCCAGAGCCTTTTGGATGTTTGCTCTAGATTTGGATTTAACTTTTGTTTTGATTCATATGTTGTTCATAACCGCCGGAAAATTAAACATCGATTGCAGAAATGATCCCAGTCACCTTTAGGGGGATGTTCAACTTATACGTTCAATTTATATTTCTGAAGCAACATGTAAGGATACGAGTGATTGTAGGTGCTGCCACAAACAGCCAAATCGGTACCAGAGCATCCCAGGGACAGGTCGGTAAGTGTGTATTTATTGTATTACACGATTAATAAGAAATGTAGTTAAAATGCAAGCATTGATTTGAAAAAGATTGCTAAAAACAATTTACTATTGAGGCAAATTCTTCCTCCAACAGATGCAATCAGACAACAAGTGTGCCAGGAGGAAAGTTTAGCAGAGCAGAGATTATAGATGAATGTCACGTTTAGGTAATCCAAAAGGGACCAAAGTGCAAACAGAGATTAAGAAGCACGATTGTGAGTTTGATAATTTAATGAAACAACAGTGACAGGTACACAAGGAAACAGATGCGGAGATGCAAAACTGAAGCAAGGTAAACAGGAGCACTGATATATAAAGATGAAGTACAACTTATGACAGCTCAAGTAGGGAAAACAGGTGCAAACAATAGACACATTAGGAACCACAAGTAGAATTGATCAATAATCAGAAGGAAATGGCTGAGGAATAAATGATTAAACAGGAAAAATTATACGAAAGACCATGAGAGAACCTATCCAAAAACACATCATTATTGAAGAAATAAAGAGAATATCAGCTAAAATCACAGTCAAAAATACAAAGAACATATACTATAAAATATCTGGAAAAAGTAAAAAAACACAAAGCTCATAATTCATACCAAAAAGGAAAAATAGTATAATATGGGACACTTACAAAGGGCCAAAACTATACCCTTTACAACCTGACCATGTATGAATTAAATATGGTTTTCTCTAAGTGATACTTCTGTGATTCTGTACTCCAAAAGTAAGTAAAACTAAAATGTAAAACAATGTTGGTCTCACTTCTGTAAGCTCATTTGTTTTAAATCAAATTAAAATGCTGAAATTTGTAACAGAGGGTTCTGCTCAGCTAAGCTGACATATATATATAAAAAAAACTACTAATCTTTGATGTAATGCAGATGGAAAAGGCTTATTTTCCCATTTCTTGCAACAAAAGATTGGAAGGATGTCAAAAATGGTGATTAATGAGTATGGTTACTCTAAGTGCATCTCTGTGTTGTTCTGTGGGTCTCACAAATGGACTGGTGCATTGTGGGAGAGCATATCAGTGTTTAAATGGGTGTACCATTTCAATCTTCAGGCTAAAGATGTGAGCGAGGCTGGAAGCTGTGGTCTTATGCAGTTTTTTGTTGATAGGATTTATTGTTTGCATTTGCTGATATTGTTCCTGCATTTATAAAATATCTAACTTTCAGTAAGGCAGTATTCAGTATCTCTCAGTGTAGGCTAAGGGGAATCTTTACGAGTCTGAGAGTGAAAAATGAACTAAATAACTGATGCTCGCATCTTAAAAAAAATGCTTCAGTCTAGTGAGATGCCAGTTTGCTACTCTGGTGATAATGAACTCCCATTTCTAAAAATAAAAAAAGCAGTAGTTGCTGATATGTAGGGAAAACAGTTGTTAGAGAGGAAAAACATCCATCTCCAGCCATTAGTTATACGTCTATTTGTACATGATGCTTACATTGGGAAGAGAAATGGATAAATAAAAGTGTGTGTGTATTCTTCAGCAAGATAATATACTGTAGAAGCAAAAAAAACAACAACTAAAATATCTTATAAAAAGAGTTCATACAAAAAAATAACAGGCTTAAATGGTTAACAAA
>NW_015150768.1:691745-699324 GCF_000732505.1 Cyprinodon variegatus | reverse complement strand
CTTGGGCAAAAACTAAAGATGGATCTTACAGAAGCTCTCCTTCTAATCTGACTGTGCTTGAGCTATTTAACAAAGAAGAACGGGTAACAATTTCTGAAAATTGGGTAACTTGGTAGACAGATCTTTGAAGTATTGCATAGCTATTTCAATATTAACTATACTCCATCCATCCATTCATCTTCCCCCACTTCTTCTGTCAGAGTCACAGTGGGGCTGGTGCTTCCATCTCCAGCACTCTGTATATGGGCGAAAGGCGGGGTACACCCAGGACAGGTTGCCAGTCCATCACAGACCTAATTTATATTTTTAAAATAAAAATAATTCCTCAATTATTTATTGCTTTGCTTTGGTCTAACACAAACAGAGGACAAAATGCTACTGCTGCATAAAAAAAGCGAAACCCCCAACAGAGTTGAATTGACAGTGTAGTGATTGTGTGTATGAATTTGTTACTTCTCTCTGTTGAGCAAGTTTAATGTTTAGTGTAAACCTTAAAACCTTCTGTGTGTAAAGCAGTATTTTCTTAATGTGTGTTCCTTCTCGTTCTCTCGCTGACGACCGAACTTAGGCATCCCAGATATTGCTTGTTTTATATTAGTTACCCAAATGTAGGTTTATTTTTATTTGCCTTATTTTTTACTATGCAGTATACTCTCCCTTTTAAGTATAACTCACATATTATGTCACCGGAGCATGTTTAACTACTTTGATTTCTAAGCTCTTAACTGCAAAGACGGTACTTGTTTCCAATTTGCCTCTCTGGAAGTTATTGTCAGCATAATCCAGATGCTCCTTCATGGCTCTGCACCTCAACATGCCATTTGTTGTTGTCACCAACAGTACAAATCTAGTGCTTTTCAAAGAACGGCTCCATGATGCATGTCTGATGCGTGGATGCTGCCGAGTGCCAGCACAGGTGTGCAGCTGGCAACTGGAGCAGCTCTGACAGCTCAGTCTGATGTCTCACTAAAAGTGTCAAAACGCAAACCTGCTTTTTACAGATTTTCTTTAAAAAAGAAGTGAAACGAAAGTTTATTTGTATACCACACCTTTAAATAGGGCAATACATAAAAAAGTGCATTTAAATGTGTTCTGAAAAAAAAAAGGTTTTAATATTGATTTAAATAAGAACAAATAAGAACAATCATTTTTAATTCAAGAAAACATTATAGTTGGTAGGGTGTTTATCTTCAGAAATGGACTTTGACTTATTTTTGATTCTTGAAACCTGTACTTAAACCAAATATTTAGATGTCCTTCTCTTCTAAATATGCAATTTGTGTTTTTTTCAAGTAAAAAATAAGGTCAGATTTACCAAAAAAAAAAACACAACAACTGAGAGAAAAGCACTGAACTGCATCCTCATGAAGACTCTCCCCAGCTGGCAGTAAAATGTGGACCTACCTTTTTGTAGAAACATGAAAAGAAAAGATGAAAAACTTACTAACGGACCAAATCCAATTTGCAAGTATCTCCCACTGCACCTTTCTGACAGGGTTAGTAGAGCGAGTGTGTTGCTTGACATCATGCACATCCACAGCTTCCGGGCCTTCTCTGCACCTTGCATCCAATTCAGCAGAGAGATTCTTTTCTTTGATGAGAGCAAAAACCCTGCAGCATTCGGGAGGATCATTATGGGAGACACGTCTCCAGCAGAGGCTTGTAGCTACAGCATTCATTGGTGTGCATCCTGCATCAAGCTTGGTTGGAGAGTGTAGGCCATGACTGGGGCAGTTTTTTTTTTTTTTATTGTTTTCAAAGGAGAAAAGATTTGCAATTGACTAAAAATAATCAATGGCCCATTTTGTTTAGAATTTTCTGTTTTTGTTACAAATAACAATTTGAAGAAAGGGTAGTTCATTTTCCCTTAATGATATACTCCTAAATAAATTACAGTGTATACTATTACTGAAGGAGTAGCAGAATTAGTAAGTACATGTATGCTCTTCAATTTCATAATGGATATACTTTGTGGTTTTTAAGCCCATAAAACTCTTCAAAGAACAACAAAACTAATGCAACTCTTGTGAAGTTCAGCAGGTCTTGCGGGTAATTTTGGTCAGCAGAACGATCATCACCCTTGCAAATCTTGCCTTAATGTAGGACTGGTAAGAAGAAAGGCATTATTAAAAGAAAGCCAATAGATGTCTTAAATGAAGTTTGTCACAAGTATCGTAGGGCAGACAGTAAATACATGGAAGGATTTTTTTCTGGTCAGACAAAATGTAAAAACACCAGTGACATTAAAATCATGGTGGTGGCAGTATCATGCTGTGGGAACACAGATTTTTAGTGCAGCATCAGTGTCTTCTAGGAGCAATAACATTTATATGGTGCAAAATAGAAGTAAAGTCAGTTACAATAAAAGACTTTGAAAAAGCTAAACAGGAAATGGTTTTGCACAGAACTTAAATCACAACAGCTACCATCAACAAGAGGACCATCAGGCAAGATATGTGAAATCCCCCCAGCCCAAAATAAAAGAAACAAAGTGTTGTTTCAGATTAATTGTAACGGAAATGATAATAGATTTGATACAGCAGTTAATCAGTGTTAACCAAAATTATGAGGCTTTGTTCTACCACATGTATTGTACTAGTGGTGTTTAAAAAATGAAGATCTCAAAGTATCAAAGTGTTTAAAACAATTATTTATGTCTCTATTACAATGTACGCTGGAAAAACTATCTAGAAATAGGTAAAAAAAATTCTTAAATTAAGTGTAATTATTCTTAATTTAAGTAGGAAAATGAGATAGTTTGCCAATAGAATGAGTATTATTACCGTACTCTTAGAATAAGATAATTAGATAAAATGCATTTGAAATAAGACAATGTAATTGTGTTTTCTTATTTTAAGTGTAAATTGTCTTGTTCATTTGCCAAAATGTCTCGTTTACCTACTCAATCAAAAACAAATACACTTATTTTAAGAAAAAATTACTTATCTAGATTTCAATTTGATGCTACACTCGAAAAACGATCTAGAAATAAGTAAAAAATGTCCTAAATTAAGTATATTTACCTTAATTTGAGTAGGTAAATAAGATAGTTTGCCAATAAAAAAAATTACTTATCTACACTGCAAAAAATGTAGATCTAAATAAGTAATTTTTTTCTTAAAATAAGTGCATTTTATCCTGATTTAAGGAGATAAATGAAACACTTTGCCAATGGAACAAGACAAATTACATTTGAAATAAGAAAAATCCATTGCATTGTCTTATTTTAAGTGCATATTATCTGATTAACTTATTTTAAGTGTAAAAATACTCATCCCATTGGCAAACTACCATATTTACCTGCTCAAATTAAGGTAAAATACACTTAATTTAGGACATTTTTACTTCATTTCAGATTGTTTTTGCAGTGTAGATTTAGATTTTTTCCAATGTACTGTGTTACTCTGTCGCTTGTGAATTATTCTAAAGACTCTTAAAAACTGTAAGCTACAATAAGAGGACAAAGCTGCAGTTGCAGACAGACAAACCCGCTTCTTTCTGATCTGTTGCAATAAATGGAAGAAATTAGATCTGTAATGATTTTTTTATTGATCACTCAACAAAGAGTAACACCTAAAAGTCAGCATGAATACAAACTTAATAAATAAGTAAGGGCAAAGAAACCCAAAAAACTGGGATTTTAGAAGAATAATATCGCAAACATTGCCCAGTCTGCATCAGAAATAACTACATTTTCTCTATTACATTATTAGAGGATGAGGGTGTGCATTTAAAACAGCTTGAGTACAATATGTCCCTAAGAAATAACCTCAAATAAATTATGGAGGGCGTCATACGTGAATTATATATTCCAATGTTTACATGGAAAATAATAGAGGACCAAATCTGCTCTGCATATCATGTAAAGCTGGTGTGGATGTATTTTCCCCATCTGCCTTTGTTTACTCATTCCTTTTCTCCCATGCAACCACTTTTCTGCACTCCTCTTTTCTAATTAGCTATTCCTGCTCAATGATGGCCTCAGCGCCTGATGCAATGCTCTGGCATTCTGCCATAAACGCCACATTCAATGAGATGAGGAAGGGGGCGAAGTGATTTGCACGGGGCTGGGGGAATTAGTTGCACAGCGGTCTTACCTCAGGGACTATAGAGGAAAGGAAATTGGATCTTGAGGGAATAGCGGTTGGTCACATGACGTCGTTTATTACAGTAGATTGGTAGGAGGAGGTGGGATCAGTCATTCCAGAGAGGAGACAGCACAGCTGAGCTGCTGAGCAAGATGAAGACTGGCCGTAAAGCCTAACTTATATGTAGGTGGAGGCAGCTTATTGAGGAGCACATCGTGTGGGAGTAATATGCAGCCAGAAACTAAAAATCTCTGGTTAAAATAAACATGTAGAAGTTGAGATCTTCTTCACATCAATGTCAGCAACTTTAAGCATTTCCCACACAGGGCTGAACATTGGTGCATGTGGTCAAAAAATATCATTGTAAATAAAAGACAAATCTGTGATTATGTCCACTCTGAAATAGCTTCAGCACAGCGGCACATGACTCAGTTAATGCATTAATAATGAGGTTGAGAACACACTGAACGAGTCCAATGGAGGCTTGTTCTGAACACAAAAGAAAAAAAACATGGTACTATATTTTCTGCATCATACAACTAGTTTATTATTTATAGATCATAAGCAGCAACAACACAAGCAAGCAAAGTAATGTGCTAGCGTGGCTGTGGATCAGCATGCAAATTGGACATCTGCAGCTGAGTGGCGGTATCCTTATCAGTTTAGTTGGGCTCGTTTAGGCGTGAACTGGCCACGAAGAGACAACGAGGCTGTGGAAAGAGGAGTTAGCTGGAAGCCAAGTCACAAAGCATCGGGCACCTGATTCTCAGCAAGGACAGATGGCAGGATTGCAGCATGATGGCACGGACATGCACAAAGCCAAAGAGGAAGAGGGAGACGCTGAGCACCACGCATACACACAAATACACTGACTGTTAGTGGTGTCTCAGACGTTTGGCCAAAATATTCTAATGTTCTTGTAAGAATTAAAGTCTCTACATGAAACCTCTGAACATGAGACACCGGATCATAGGGCAATGGCAAAACAGCTGCTGGTGGCTAGTTATGGTATTGGCTGTGAGTCAGTTTTAGAGTTCGCCCATCATTTATTCTGTCATTTGAGGATGTGAAATATTTCATGGATGTGAGAATGTGAGATTTGCAATTCAATGGCCATCACACTTTGCCCACCATGTTCCATATCCTTTATCACACACGTCATAGACCTCTGTGATACTAGACTTCCTGCACTGCTGTTCATGCAGCTGGTGTTCCAGTGCAAGTGACTGTGTTATAAAAGTCGTGATGGCGTATTCTGTTGGGCAGAAATTTCTCTGTCAGTATTAGCTGTACCGTGCGTAAGCACCCTGGAGTCTCACGGGCTACTTTAATCCATCAGTACTCACATTTTTCTCCCCGATTTTAAGAGAGCCAAGATGATAAGCTGAGCTAATAAAAGCATGTGCAGACAGAAGCTGTGCACATTATCTTTTCCCTCCACCCCCATCTAGAATTAGAAAGACTATTGTGGAGCAGAAGAAAACAACAAAACAAAGCAATACACCCACAATGGAGCTGTAAAAAGATGGTATCCTTACATTTAATATAGACTTCCCTTTGACAGGAATGGTGATTGAAATGGATACCTTCCACTATGAAGAACTGCAATTTTCTTCTTATTAATACATTGGAAGCCCGAAAGAGCTCTGGGAAGAAACTAAAACAGACCTTAAGATTTGACCTGACCTTCAAACTCCTCACTGGCCTTTTGCAAGATTTCTATTAATTTTCTATGTTGTTACTTATGCCAGGACATAAAAACAGCTAACATCTCTCTAAACATAAGACCATGGGTAGTTTTTTAAACTTTAGAAAATTACATTTCTTAATGTACAACTAAGGGATTCCCTTTTAAAGGAGAAGAAAGAACATTTTCACCATCAGGTGTGCTGTTGAGACCAAAGCAATACTGCATTTTAATGACTTTCTTTAAAGTTCAATAACATTACACAAGAGGTAAGATGGTTATAAGGATTAAGGCTACGATTATAATAATGATATGATGAAAACTAGACTGGCTATTCAGTATATTGTTTGTAAAACACCCTACTTCTTCCATCATTGCACAAATAGGTTTTTATTATTTTGAAATACAATGTGATATCTGTGGTTTCCCTTGCATTGTCATTTGGATTTGCATCAATTGGGTCATATAACTGACTCAAATACAAACTCCAAATATCTAAGCAACAGTTATCCATTTTAATTTTTGATTACTTGTCAAAAAGAGAATGCCCTTAATGTACATGAGGAACATGGTGGGCGGCCCACAGGGCAGCATTAAACATTATTAACTGGGCTACTGGCTATTTGCCTCACTTAACAATAACATTGGGTGATCCTCTCCAGCATGCAAAACAGTTCAATGTTAGGACAAGTCCATCAGGTTACCCTCTGTTACCACAGCAGCTCTGAACCATAAGAGTCTTGGGGTCCAGGTGTCCCAACAACTCCTGAAGGATAGTTTCTTTACCTGTGTCATCAGCAGTATCACAGAAGTAAACAGATACTCAAAAAAGGCATTCCTCCCTTTAAGAGGAAATGTCATATTGAATTTTTCATCTGCTCAGAGCACAGGATTGTACTCTGACTTGCTTCACTGTTCCCCAAACAGCATTTTTTAAAGATAGCCTTTATGTATGCACCTTGAAGCTCAGTCTCTCTGGTCCTTTTCCCTGAAAAGAGATCACTCGGGACAAATTCTTTAAATAACACTTCATAACTTATATGTATTAAATAACCAGGAGACATGACAACAGATTCTGATAGAAATTATAATTTTAATCAGATCAGAGAAATTGCTTAGAATGTAAAGAATGGCAGCGGCTCACCTGCGGGCTCACCTCCCAGGAAGTGGCCCCGATTGTACCTGATGGTGGTTCAGACTGAGCATTGGAGAGAGGGAACCAGAAGGGTCCAGAGACTGAGGGTTCAGCAGAGGGCTCAGCAGCAGCAGTGCTTGGCTTCAGACTAGTGAGGTTCCGACCTTGAGTTGATCTCCAAGTTCTCTCCTGAGAACTGGCTTGCAGATTCAGACAGTGGATCTTCAGGTTTGGCTTCACATAGCAGGCAGGCAGGTTTCTGACTATGAGCTCCTCCAGAGCTTCCAGGTTTTGATCAGGTCTTCCTAGGAAGCAGAGAAGACAAAGATTGGTTAGGATCAAGTTTACTCCTCAGAGTAATCAGAGATTCTGGTATGCAGGCTCGGCTCAGGCTTGCTAACCATAACTGGTCTAACACTCTGGCACTGAAGGGAAGTTCAGCCTCTGCTTATAAAGCTGGTCTCCTGATGAGATGATCAGCCGCAGGTGTGCTGGTGGCTTCAGCTCAGGAGACCCAGGGGCGCTCTCTGCTGGAAAAAGGTGGCAGATCTCCAGATCCCAACAACATGATGAAAATAGATTTTCATGGCTGTATCTGGTTATGTGTGGGGTGGCAGAAGGACGACATCGCCCAAGAAATCATTCATGTTAGTACTGCCACTGGTTCAA
>NW_015150768.1:690618-691666 GCF_000732505.1 Cyprinodon variegatus | reverse complement strand
GGCAGATTTCTCCTCCAGAGCTTCTAGGTTTCGATCAGGTCTTTCTAGGAAGCAGAGAAGACAAAGATTGGTTAGGATCAAGTTTACTCCTCAGAGTAATCAGAGATTCTGGTATGCAGGCTCGGCTCAGGCTTGCTAACCATAACTGGTCTAACACTCTGGCACTGAAGGGAAGTTCAGCCGCTGCTTATAAAGCTGGTCTCCTGATGAGATGATCAGCCGCAGGTGTGCTGGTGGCTTCAGCTCAGGAGACCCAGGGGCTCTTCCTCTGCTGGAAAAAGGTGGCAGATCTGCAGATCACAACAATATGATGAAAATAGATTTTCATGGCTGTATCTGGTTATGTGTGGGGTGGCAGAAGGACGACATCGCCCAAGAAATCATTCATGTTAGTACTGCCACTGGTTCAAAGGATTTTGGAGCGTGCTCTATGTACTGGATGCTTATTTGAGAAAATTGGTCCATGTGTCATTGTTTCTTCTTATATGTTGTGTTACTTGATAAGTCTGTGAGAAAACTAACACTGTACAACATGCTTTACTGATCAGAGATCACGCTTTATGAGCTGCCCTAAACCTTTTTTTTTTTTTTTTTTTTTTTTTTTTTACAACACTTGACTCTATAAGTTATGCAGATTTTCTGAGGGCTTGGTCCAAAAGTCATCATGCTTTGCTTTTGCCAAACAAAGTAATATATTCAAACAGTGCTACACTTGCTCCTTTCTAAGTCATGACAGTGTCAGTAGTCGGCAAGTTATCTTCAGAAACAAGCAGAGCAGGTTTCTTTGATATGTAGCTGGGGCATTTTTCCAGGTCAGTAAGCTGTAATAACGTTATTTAACAGGTTAGCTCTTCAGATCATTGGGAATACCTTCTTTTTTGCTGCTCAGTTCAATTACTATATTATATATATATATATACACTCACCAGCCACTTTATTAGGTACCCGATGCTAGTAACGGGTTGGACCCCCTTTTGCCTTCAGAACTGCCTCAGTTCTTCGTGGCATAGATTCAACAAGGTGCTGGAAGCATTCCTCAGGGAGTTTG
>NW_015150768.1:680193-690608 GCF_000732505.1 Cyprinodon variegatus | reverse complement strand
CAAACAGTGCTACACTTGCTCCTTTCCTTTTCCCAATTTATTTTCTTATCTTTTATTACCTTTCTAAGTCATGACATTGTCAGTAGTCGGCAAGTTATCTTCAGAAACAAGCAGAGCAGGTTTCTTTGATATGTAGCTGGGGCATTTTTCCAGGTCAGTAAGCTGTAACACGTTATTTAACAGGTTAGCTCTTGAGATCATTGGAAATATCTTCTTTTTTGCTGCTCAGTTTAATTACTATATTATATATATAGATGAACAGACAGGCAAACAAACATACAAACTTAACTAAAAACATAACCTCCTTGGTGGAGATAAAAGAACAATATATAAAAAGACAGGAGCATATGGAAATGGTTGATTAACGTACAAGAAAGAAGGAAGAGATTAACAATAGGAAGTGCAAGAAGTTGGATTTGTATTTGACTTGAAAATAAAAGTGTATTGATAAAGTAAATCAGAACATATGTATGTGTGTTTTGGTGTTGGTGTTCTAGCATTTGTTACACTCTGAGGCCCATTTTCCTAACCTACTGTAAATGATACAGTGATAACCCACGACTCCCTATGGGGCCCCCGACCTGGAATTGTTTAAGTTATTTTTTGCCATTAGGATCAGAATTAGCACAGAGAAATTAATAAAAGATGAATGAAAGACAATACAAGGAGCTTATGAAGACAGGAAACCCTAGATCGTGTGTGAGGATTGTTTGGGTGGAAAAGAAGATGGAGGGGGATGAGTTGACTGAGCAAAAATAATAGGAAATATGTGAGCGACAGGAGTGGATTATGATACCAGGAGCTCTTCCCTAGTCTAAAAGGATGACAGCTACACATACAAAAAGACATGATGCCAACCTCATGCCAAAGACACAGAAATCGTAATGAAAACATGTAGGGGGTAACAATGAGAGGGGAAAACTAAAACAGCTCCTGACTCAAAGCTTCATCTTTAAGAAAGATTAAATCATTGGTTTGCTCTGATGCACTACTGACAACCGTTTTTGTTCTTGTGGACGTGAACACAATGTGAATGTTAGCAGTGACTGTGATCCATGCAGTATGTGATAAATGAGGTTTAATTTACAGTTTGACTGTGACACTTTGTGTTTAGTCACCATCACAATGCCCATCGATCAGGACTTCATGCTCATTATTTTTACAGTATTTACAGCTAAGACTGGTCTAAATTTTTATATCTAAACATTTCAGGGATAAATACTTATGGATTGCCCAGCATAAGCACTAAATGGTTATTTCAGGCTTTTTTCTTATTGTGTGCCTTAAATTTGAATTGCTCTGTCATCTAATACTGACTTTGTGTTTCGCAACAACTATAAAATGCACAATCATCCAATTTTCTCTTGAGTGCTTGAGTTGCTTAATATTATTATCCATTATGTAAGTCTGTTTTATAGCTGTTTCTAGCTTTATTATTTAATCCCATTACAGTTTCAATTATCACTTTTCTTTAAAATAAATAGACATTTACACAACAATGTAATTTGTCTTCAGGGATTACATTTTAATAAATAAAGAAATTTTGATAAAACTATTGATTTTAGTAGTGTGTTGTAGGAAAACAGTAAGTCCAATCCAAAAAGTGTGGTGTTCATGCATAGGTCACTATTCTGTTAGTACATGGGCCAGCTGCTGACTCTGCTGACAGGCCTTAATCTCAGCAAATAATGCCTTTATAAAAAAGGCAAGAACACTGCGATCCTGGAATAAAAACCATTAACCGTGACCTATATTGCCACTTATTTTGCCAGTTATGCCTATACGTCAATAAATAAATTAAAGTGTAAAAGCCTATCCTAGGACCTAAGGACACTACTAACCATATATCAACTATAATTAATGATAAAAATGACACACATTACAAATTTTCAACATACATCAAATGACAGCCAGTAGCCATGAAACCATACCTTTTTAATATTCCTGCTAGCAGCACGTGTGGCACTAATCACTGCTACATGCAGTTAAATACAGATAGCATTCCCATTTACTGTTTACAGTAAGATCTATAATGAGTTAAATTTCAAGGTAGGGTGAGAGACCAATAAAATGTTCTTCACATGTAATTTTTCTCAAGACATTTGACGTGTAAAAGTTTATCCCTAGTTTACACCGAATACTTGGATTGGAGATGTTGTTTGTCCACAGTGAGAGAAAACTGCTCTCATACTAGCAAGTGTTTCCTTCTAAATCTCATGAATTTTGAGTAGACTTTGAAAATCCCATGAAAATGCAAACAAAATGTATTTCCATTAATTAGACTAAACATACAGTACCAGGCATTGCAAAGCAGCATAATGCCATCATATGTTTAGTTTACACTTGGCTGTAATAAACAAGAAGAAGGGCTAACAAAGACCACATATCAGTAATTGACCAAGGTTTTATGGAATATTAGACATTATACGAATCTGCAAGTTTCTCAGTTGTTGAAACAAATGTTTGGAAACCTACTTAGAGAACATAACCGTTATCTTGGTACTGTCTGTATATGTGGAGAAAGATTGGATTCTCTGCTATTTTAAAATCGTACTGTTAACTTCCAGCAATGGTTATCTACTATAGATAGGATGTGTGTGATGTGTGCTGTTCCCACAGGGTGTGTCCCTGCTGATCTACAAGAGACTATTTTATTTTTTATCTGGACTCATTCCCTATTCCTTCTCCAAAAAAACGGCAACAGTAGCACAGCACTGTGAATCTGAGCAATCCTTTCTGTCAAGTCAGGATTAAAATGCTGTTAAACCAAAAGTCCTGTTTTATACAAGTTTTCAGTTTTGAAAAGTGTAATTTAAAGTGAAGTTAAAACTGCTGATCGCCTCCAGGCAAAGAGCTGGGAATAAAAGCTTTGAGGTGTCAGTATCTTTACGAGGCAGAAGCTTCCATTAAATTAATGTTTTGTAATTGGGCAAGTTGTATTTACTTTATAATGTCAGGTAATATTAAAGTAATACTTTACATGTCATCCAGAGACGTCACAGTAAAAGTGTAATTCTGATGCTTGCATTTAGGAGGCTGGATGGGAAAACAGCAGATTAATCATGTGAGGTAAATCTTCACTCTGACAGAAGTAATTCAACAAATACTTTTCTATCTCATCTTTAGCTTTTTTGCTCTTTTTCAGAAAAGTAAAAAAAAAAATTAAAAACTTTTTGCAAACAGTAAGTTGTTTCCAACTTTGTAATTTATATCAAGCTCTTCTAATGTGATACTTCAAAATGAACAAAAACAATGTTAATGGAAACTCATCAACTGCTGGTTTGGTTAAGGTATCGGTTGAGAGAAAAGGAAAAATGTAAAATGTTGCACTTCAGTAGATTATTGCAATAGCTAATTATTAGTTAATTAGCGAATTATTTGGTGTCAAATCTGCACAGATCAAGCAAAAAATAAAACAAAAAGAACAGAACTGGAAATCAGTCCCTTTGGTGTCCTTTTGCCATTTTGGTTTTCAAATACACAGTAGTTGTGCACCTTAATCTCTTCATTCCTCCACAACATATTTTTTATTTAATCTTCAAATTCTCTCAATTTCTTTGTTTTTTTTTCCCTCTTTTACTTCTCTTACATCACCTCCTGTCTTCCTGACTCTGATAAGCTGGAAAAAGGTCCAGCGTCAAAGTAAACAGTTCCAGCTGTTGTAAGTATTTTAGGCTATGGTTCCACGCTCTGTTATGGTCCTCGATTGGTTACTCAATCATCATCTACTGCAAAAAGTAAAATCTGGCACAGTAAAAAGCATTTCAAAGGTTTGGTGTGAAAATACTGCAGGTTTCCTATTGTCCTGCTCCACTAAGGTCTTAAGACCTTAGATCTTTTTTCCCACTAAGTAAAGGTTAGTTCAAGGTTTTCTTTTATATCAGGGGAAAGTTGCACTTCCATGCAAAGATTGATGGATATTTCACCTCTTTACATGTGTATCAGGAGTGTAAGTAATTGTGGACAATGTTGCATTGCTGTGCTTCTAAGCTATCATGTTTTAGGTTTATCACCATTTTAGATAAAGTAAACTTTTCCATTTTTGGTTGTTGATGCACTGGTGAAAACACCAGAGAGACCAGAGGTTAGAGATTTTATCGTCTATATTTAGCATTTAAGCTCAACCAATTGCAAGTATAGCTGTTCAATAATGTGCACCAATTGGATAGAAAACCTGACCCTCTGGCTTTTCATACGAGGAGTATCCTCCTGATAATAATTAGGCCTCTTCCAGGAAGGCTTCCAGGTAAATTGCTCATTTACTGTAATGGCACGTGCCTAAATTAGCTCAGAGGGAGCAGCATGAGCAGACTACTGAGCTTAATGAAGGCGGTTTCCTCCTATGGGAAAGCATAATATAGAACTCAACCTGGTTAAAAGGTGCATCTTCTTCAGTAGAGTTAAAAAAGAAAAATCTCAGGTTACCATAAGGCGGCGGAGAGTCTGTCCACTCTCACCCTCCGCAAATCCTCGTCTTACCTTCTCTCCAGTGTCGTATTTTGAGCAAAGCACCTACAACTTTTATATCTGCATATAAAATAATGTGTGTCTTGGCATCAGAGGGATGTATGTACAATTGTAAAATCAAATTGAGGACCGTTTGGACAAAGTGAGTAGATTTACTATTCCTCACTTCCTTTTTTGATAATAGTTAGGTTTTGGAGTAAGTGTGAACTGGGTTCAGGTTAAAATTCAGGTTAGGGTTATGGCATAGAAGCGTTGAAAATCACTGAAAATAAATGGAAGTCAATGAGAGTCAACACGTGGTCCTCACTACATATAGCAAGATAAGTATGTATATGTGTGTGGACAACTAGTCTGTAAGGTGGAAAAGGTTTTCAGTCTTCTAAAAGGGACATATTTGGTGTTTTGTATGAGATCTTGTTAATACAAAAAATAAGAAAAAAAATCTAACACTATATATGTTTTTAATTGGGATTTAGGAAATAGTAGCCAAATGAAAGTCTGCAAAAACCCATACACTAAACTTTGGTTCAATGACCATGATTAAATTTCCTTGCAAAATGCGTATTTGACTGGTTTTACTGTAACTCACTACAAAACAACCTTGACTTATTATGTGTCACCCACAACAGATACTGGTGCAACTTCCTAATCTGAAAGTTGGTGCCCTAGACAAAACCCTGCACTGTTTCAGCAATGCACATAAAAATCCTGCATAACTGAAAGCCAGGCAGCTCAATTTGAATACATCTGTCTTTTTCTCAAACCTCAGCCTACATTGTGTTTTTTCAAGGTTTTATAAAAAAAAAGAAAAAAGAAAGCAGTACCCCTTCATATAGAGCTTGTATCTCTGGGTTTGTATAGGAGCTACCAAGGTGTTTATAAGACGTGATCACTACTTATAAAACAGTTCATGAACATTTGTAAATAAATAAACCTTATAGAGTATCTTCTCCCTAGAAATCTCAATTATTTCTTTGAGACTTTTTTGAAAGTTTAAGATAATCAAATAAACCATTTAAGATCAAAATAACCAGATTAAATCAATAAGCTGCTTTAAAATTAAATTATAGTTTAATGTTTAAATTTTTGATCTTCTGTATTGTAGGGAGCTAAGCCTTGACCCGGTTTGGATTCCAGTTGCAGCAGGGATACCAGCATTGATCTATAAAGTTGCAAATGAGATTTACGTTTTACTGAGTCTCCATGGACATGCACAGATCTAATGATTACCAAACCTTGTAAATTATAGTAATCACTGAGAAAGAAACCCATAAAAAACTGACAACTTGATATATTGTAGGCTAGAAAAATAACAAAAATCAAAAACAACCTTAAAATGTAAAGTATTCTGTCCACTGTCCTACAAGTTCAAAGCTATTATCTATTTAGGGAGAAAACCTTGTATACTGGCTAAAATGTCTATTTGGTTGGACAAGAAAAAAATGCGAAGAGGGTATCAATGATATATTCGGTAGCTCATAAAACAACTTAATACAAAACATTTAAAGAACCAGTGGTCTAGTTTGCCTTAATTGGTAAATTGTTTGACCAACATAACTTCAGACTTAACAGAAAACCAAAACTCACCAAATATAGCTCTCATAATTCAGAAGACTTATTGCTTAATTGTCTTGTTCACTGAAGAGACCAAAGTAAAAGTTGTGTACTATTCACATGAAGTAAAGACCTGAGAAATCAATAAAAAAAATAAGAGAATCGTACCTCCAGTCCAGTTTTTACATGTGTGTATTATTTTTGAAAACATGAATGAAGTTTACACTAAAATATCTTAAGGGGAAAGTCTATTCACTTGTATGACATCTTAAGTTAAACAAACTGGGTCGTATAACAAGGACAATGATCCTAACAACACCAGCAGATTCCCATCTGCATGTCAGAAAATGAAGAATAAAATCAAACAAAGGTTTTAGACCCATATGTATTTAAAGTCAGAAATAGAACCTAAATAAGATGCTTTAGTATGAGCTAAAGAAGATGCCTGATTGAGATCAGATTAATTACTTGTTTACCCTACAGCCAGTTGATTTAGATGGCACTGGATTTCCTTAGAAAAAAAACAAATTGCAATTTAAAAGATGCATTTGGTATCCAGTAAGAGTATTACTATATGATACAGGATGTTTTTTGATGATCTGAAGTATTAAAGTTACACAAAAACAGATTATGCAAACAGTTGTATAAAGTACAAACATTTTTAGTTGTATTTCATTCATACGTATCTACTTTTATGTATCCATATTTTTCCCATTATTTGACTTGATCTTAATTTATTTATGAAAACATAGTGGTATCTTTTGTGCCAGTTGTCTTAACCTTGATCAGGTCTTATTAACTTTATAAACCTGGTAATTAGTAGATTTGTGTTTAGTTTTCATTCTTAATTATAACAAGTAATTGTTAAAAGACAAAAACAACATGTAGCAGTAAAAATACTAATAATTCATATAATGAAGTACTAAAAATACTAATAATTTAAGATATAGTTTCGTCATAATATGTGTTTTGTGAGACCCCGATTAACTTAACCACTGATGGAATATGTCAGAAATTGTCCTGGTTCATATGCTTTTTTGTGTCTATCATTGTCAGCATAAACCAAAGGAAAAAAAAAAAAAACTCAGGTGACGCAAATGAAACCAGGGGACAACTTGAAAAGAGTTCAGATTATGAAACTGTTCTTGACATGGTTGGTTCTACACCAAAGGCAGAACCAGTCCTTCTCTCATTGTCTGTTGAGACCAGCATTTAAAATCATGTCCTTCTACTGTATGACAGGCTGTAAATCATTTGCCCCTGTCCCACCTGAAGGACTATAAATGAGTTAGCACTTCCAAAATCAGACAGATGCCTGACATGATATAATTCTGTGACCTCTGGTGACCTGGTGACCAAATGCCTGGCTAAAATCAAACTGGAAGTTGTCTGAACCATTGGCTTACTATCGAGAGAAAAAAATGCTAGCTGTCTAGTATTTAGACAGTCTTATGTCTGGGATATTTTCTGTCGGTTTTCCCTCCATGCAGCCAGACGTTTTTGTCCTTTTTTAATTACTTTTAATGGATTATTCTTAGCGCTGCCTTAAAATCCTTCAAAGTTTCTTTAATTTTGGTTTTCAAGTACATCAGTCATCTTTTAAGCTAATATGTTTTTGTTTATTCGGCAAATATAGAAAAGGCTCATATGAATAGCAAAATTGAACACTTAATTTAAGAAGTAGATTGGTGAAGCACTATTACCAGCCATAACTGGTGATGATTGATTTTTTTATTACTTTATCCTAACCCTTATGATGAATTTCTTTCCCTCGATCTGTCAAATCAGTAAGGATTCGAAAAATTCAGGCAGCTGTAGCTTAACATTTTGCTTCAGGATAAATTGTAAGAGGGTTTCCAAGTCAGTTCAATGACAATCATGTGTCAAGGTCCTGTCACTGTAAAACAAGCCTGAAGCATCACCCCCTGACATGACGGGTGGTCTTAGGTTCTTGTGCTAAATGTACCATTTGAGTTTACCAAATATACATACACAGGTACTTTGTTTAATTTTTCTTGAGGAACTTATTACAGACAATAATGCCTCAAAGACCATATGGCTAATATAAGCACTTATTTGCTTTTCTTGTTTTTTTTTTCATTCTCATATTAAGTCTAAAGTTTAGCACACTAACTGACTTCAAAGTGCTTGTACATATCCCCGTAACTTTTCCAAAAATAAAAGACAACAGCAACTTAATGCCATGCTGATGTCTTCCTTACTTTGTTTAATGTTTACACAAACTTACTTGCTCAACAGCAACAACAAACTGACAGCCTACATTTGGAGAGGTGGCCTCATTTGCTGAAAATGAATTATTAAACTCCTTTCATATGCAGGTTTTCACTGTAAATGTTTGCATCTGAATCTTTTTAATAGGGCAAAGGCATGTTTTTACACACAACCTTTTTGTCAAGGCTTTGCTTTCCTTCGATAAATACTGAGATTAAAATATGTTGAGAAGCATTTTAATTTGACAAAATGTAGTACATAAACTAGTAAAGACCACATTGCTTTCATTAAGTTGTGGGATATTACATGACAAACAAAATACATTGAATGACATTACATCCCAAAGGATAAAACCAGAATCATACTTATCATCACCAAAGCTAATACAATTTAATAAACATAAAATAACACATCTGCACCACAGTGATTCCTACGCTATAAGCTGAAAACTTGGCATATAGTAGAAAATCACATCATGGGTTTTTTTTCCCATCCTAAAGATTTTACATTCACACACAGTCCATCTTCTATGAGAAGGTTTAGAGATCCGACCTGTTTTTAGCTCTCATTCCACAACTGTATACAAAGAAACTTGTAATTATAAAACCTATAAACCTGAGCAAGGCCACTCTAAACCTAGCCAGCCTTTGATTGGAGCCAAAATAAAAGAAAACAAACAAACAAAGAAAGTATTGTGTTACCTCTTGTATATCACTTCTGTTGGACAATATAATTTATTAAAAGCCAAGCTTCAGAGAATACTTCACTTCTAATCCCAAATTTTTTCCTACTATAAAAACTAATACATTGAAATAATGAACCATGGAAACGTCACTCTTCTATCTTTCAGTTCCACTTTTCTGTAGGACGTAATTCTGCCAATCTGCCTACAAGGACTGATCTGTTGGTAAAGTGCAGAGTGAATAAACAAGTCTAAACGTGGCCTTCGATTTATTATTGGACCATGTGCTGGAGTTGTCCTTCCAAAAACAATATCCAGGCGGTAATTTTTTCCTCATTATTTTTTAGAGACTTCTGGAAGGTTTTAAGAGCCTAACAGTGATTTTCAGCACTGTTTAGAGAAATCCCACTCACAGAAATATAATATTCACATTTAAGAAGCTGAACATGTGTGCTTCTGATGCAAGACAGCAAAGTTAGTATGGAGCATTAATGCTCCACCTCTTACAGTAGGAATCAGTACAGCTCTCCAACATGGTTTGGACTGGTTGAGATCCAGAATGAGCTGCTGCCAAAGTTGCTGCTGAATCTCATCCAGGTGGACATTGGCAGGAGTTTGATGAATAATTCAATACAGTTTCCAAGTGTAAAATCTAATTTTAAAGCAAGCTCTGCCAGTCAAGTTATCTACCATGCAAATCAGTTCAAAGCGAGGAATTTGGTTGAACTTGACCAGACGTGGGATCTGCTGGACCTTGATGGTCAGAACAAAGTTCATTTCAAAAGAGAGGATGAGTAAGCAGCACCAGCTAAGCACCTCCAAAGGCAAATGACATTTAGAAACTGGAGAGACCTGAACTTTGCCACTAAGTAAAAAAAAAAAAAAAGATCAAGAAATGGCCTTGAACTTGCAAGAAGCTTGTATATTTATCATCTTGGCTATATTCAGACAATATAAAATAACTTTTTTCTAGTTCACTCAGTCCATCACTGAGTTCCAGTTCTTTTCTCTACACACTGATAACACTCCATTCTCTCTCCGTATTTAAAACTCTTTTTTGAGATATACTCTTTGATTTAGGCCCTTAACTCTCCCGTTTGTGGGCTGTGACATCTGAATTGAAGAGTAAAAGCTAATAAAACTTTCCACAAAGATGAAATGACTGGAATCCCACTGTGAGAGTAGAAACAGCAATGCCTCACTGAAAATAATTGTTTAATGAAATCACACCACACCACTGCTGGGAAGAATAAATGCAATATTATTTTAATTAATCCTTTTTGTGTTTTATGTGTGCATTTCGAGCCAAATTATAACATACCATAGAATTACCAACGTACTGTTTTTTTTTTTTTTTAATCACATGCTTAGTTAAATATATACAGGTGTGTTTTAACTAATCTAATTAGTTAGAGATGACTTGTGTTAATATTCGTCTTGTATTTATATTATTCAAGATTAAGTGAGAATAAAAAAGAAG
>NW_015150768.1:670265-679825 GCF_000732505.1 Cyprinodon variegatus | reverse complement strand
TGTGTAATAGTTCAGGACTTTACTGACATAAATGTACTATAATAACCAAAGATGTAAGATGTTTTGTTTTCCTACTACATTGTAATGATATTATATTTTTTGTAATTAAATGCAATCATAGTCCCTGTATGCCTTTCACATAGTTTACCACTGTTGATAGTATCTCTGTTAAGATGGTCTATGTGCCTTTGTAGGCTGACACACTGCTGCTACATTACCATTTATGAAGCTATTTTTGGTGTTCTTCATTCAAGTTACAATACAAAAAAAAAAAAAAAACACAAGAGGTTGTTTCTTTTGACTCCTATGACAGCTTGTTATCTAGGGACAAAGGTATTTAAATATACTGCCCTACACACGTGGGATCAGCTTCAACACCACCTGCTTCTTAGGTAGCTCATTTCCTCTATGCTAAAACAATTTGTGGGAATAAATATATGGGCAGACATCTACTTGTCAATGCATTGACATCTTTTTGATGAACGCCTTGTTTTATGCTCTTCTATTTGACCATGTTTTGAGTGGAGATTGAATGGTAGGTTGATTTTATGCACACCCCCTAAAAAAAAAACTAGTGATATATTTCTCTCTTTTGTTTGAGTTGACATTCATATTAATGAATGAATGAATAACAGCACAGCTACCTCCAATAATCACTTCAGTGGTAATATAATGAAATATGAATAGAGACGGATAAAAGTATTCTATGTGTCTCTTATTGTCCATAAACCTTATGGACAACCCTGATGTCTTGTCAATGTTGTCTTCACAAAGACAGAAGGCTTAAAATCTCATTGTTAGAAAAGCTAGCTGTTCATTCATATAAAAGGGAATTTAAGCGAAAAGACAAACAGAGGACAGAAATGAACACACGGCACTTTTAAATGTAGCCTTAAAAGGATGATGATGCAAATCTTGTTCAACATATTGGAAGAAATTCATGAGTGCTCCGTGGTGAAGCACAAACGCATGTAAGCCATGTGCAACAAGTGTGACATTCTTTCTGTTACAGTTAGCTGCTGCTGAACCTGAGCCTTCAGAAGCATCTCATCTGAACCAAGATAAAAAGGACTGTTTCTTGGAAGTCCTACTTTCAGATAAAAGTGCATTTTGTATTACATTTTCCGATAAGGCCCCCAGAGTCTGGAGAAAGTGTGGAGAAAGTGCACAGGATCTATAGTAAATTAGGTCCAGTGTAAGTGGACAAGCTAAAGTGCTATATAGCAATGCTAATTTCATCTTGCAGCAGGACTTTCCCAAACTACTAATGCATAATTTAATTACAATGGTATCAATGTGCTTGATTGGCATGCAACCTCACCTGACAAGAACCTCATAGAACATGCAGTATTGTTAAGAACATTATAGACAAGCCAGCTAAAAGTGCAGGGATGTTAAAGAAAGTGATTACAGCATCCTGGAGTTCCTGAACACTTTAGCGACCCACAGAAGGATCTTCTCCGAGCTGCCTGTTAATTCAGTGCATATAGAGTACTGTGCAGTATATGTAGACTGCAGCCATTTGGCTCACACATAACATTGTTTTTTTGGTTGAACACAGTGTAATCAGTAGAAATGGTGATGGATTTCAAAGAAGGCCCGATTTAGAAAAAAAATATGTCAGAGAAATTAAACACTGTTGTTGTGGTTTAAAGTAAATGCAAAGAACACAAGAGAATAGCAGGCATGTATGGAATTGTGGTAATCTAATCATAAAAGGAAAAAAATCATTTGTTAGGTAGAGACACCCAACAGAGGTAGGTAAATTCACAAACTACATGCTCATACATTTAATTCTAAAAAGACTATTAAAGAAAGGTCAACTTCTAATGTTGCTCTACAACACAAAGACCTTGCGTCTATAAAAAATTATAAATAAGCTTAGAAGAATGTCCACCTAGATTTATGTATATGTATGTAAAATGCAACCAGAGCACAATAAGTCAAATTTTCAAGGTCAGGTCCTGCTTATAACAGGCACGTTATGTAAAACATTCTCTGTCACTGAAATGCAGGTGGTTATTTTACTGCACTGGCGCACTTCAGCTTTTTAAAGAGAGGGCAGGGATGTTAGAGAGGTTATGATTCACTCTCTTTTTTAGCAACATTCAATTGATAGCTTTGCAAATCATTTCTACAGTCATGTAAACTTTCCAATGATTATGTAAATCCCATGCTTACATTTGCTAAGTTTGGTTTTATTTCATGATAAATCTGTT
The DNA here is from genome assembly GCF_000732505.1 of Cyprinodon variegatus. NCBI lineage: Eukaryota > Metazoa > Chordata > Actinopteri > Cyprinodontiformes > Cyprinodontidae > Cyprinodon > Cyprinodon variegatus. The sequence goes on along the minus strand of NW_015150768.1, from coordinate 677,606 downwards.
CTGTCAGAGGGTGCTTTACCTGCAGAGAATAATGAGCTTATGAATAAAGTACATTTGTCTTTATTTAAGATCTTTTTGTCCTCAAAATTCTGGTTGTGTGTCTGTAGAAAAGATATATTTTCTAAGGTAGATTTGTTGGTTAGTATCTGACCGTGGTTTTCATTTGAATGGATCGGTGGGGGGGTGGGGGGAATCTGCTTTAATGGTGTTTGGATGGATTTTCTGTTTTACATTATGGCATAAATTTGGTATCTTGCATTGTGTTTGAAAAACCTCTTCTGACATTTTTAACTGTTGATGGATTACATTTGAAATCCTCCTCCAGAGAGGTTGGTTTACAGTTACTGGGCTCTTCTTCTTCACACTGACAGTTTAACCAGGCTTGCCAGCTGGAAGGAGCTGGGGACGTGGATGGTGTTATGTTCAGAGAAGTGTCGGTGCTGTTTAATATTACATTATGTGGGCATCGGATTGAAGTCAGGTTTGTGCAGCACATCAAATCCAATCTGCACTGCTTTCTTCTCACACATCAAATACATCTTAAATAGACTCTTCTATCTTTTTTGTTGGGGTGGGGGGGTTAAAGTAAGCATCATTACTCAATGTCCAGTTGGTGCAAATATCATCTACCTGTTTCCTGCCAGCAGAACAACAGGGCACTCAAACATGGTGTGAATCTGTCAACACAAATCTAACTCAGGCGAGCACTCTGTTCGCAGACGGCACTGATATATGAAGATGTCACAAAGAGACCCACAACTTCCTGATATTAAATAAATAAAATATATCTCTTGTCAGCAGGCAGCTCTGCTGGGTTAGCTTGATTTACTCAGTTCACTGTGCAGCCTCTTGAAATAATAAAGAGGCAATGACTTTATGTGTAATCTCATATGTATGTGTAATGTCCAAAGCCAGATGGTAATATTTGTATGCTGTATTAATGTTTATATCTGACTTTTTCTTAAAGGTTAAACATTCCATAGATAAGAAATAAAGGAACAAAAAGAGAAGGAATGTGAGAATGAATACATTAACATTTTCCTTTAGTTTGTATTCAATATCCCCAAATTACTTTCTGGAAATAGCCTTCCTTTATGCCACGGATTACTACAATAAGTTCTCATTACCCGTATTGATAAATGCTGTTCATTACTTCAGAGCTTAAATTAAAATATCAATGACTGAAATATTACACAGCTTGGCTGCACAATGAAGAAAGCCAAATAATGTCTCTATATGCTTCATTTAACAGTTGTTGTAACGTAGTGTTGAGTAAATAGAACTGCAAATCACACCTCTATTCGCTGACTTGTATCCTAATGTGCAGAAACATGGATGCATGCTGCAGAGCATTTTTAGCTGATTCATGCACGTCCGCACAGCCTTGCAAACAGGTTTAGAGTATAAAGTAACATCCACATTATTCTCCAGTTTGAGCAGTTTTTTCACTTGAAATGAATCTGTAAGAGCAAAAATGCTGTTTTAAATTATTATTTTACTATTTTAAAGCACATTTTATTTCATTGGCAGAAAACCTGCAGTACAGCACATGTCTTTTTTCACAGGTTTTTACAGCATGAGTTTGCTGTGGCTGTAAAAGATTCAGAACAGTTGGATCTGAATTTTTTGCTGCTCATTAATAAAATATAGCAGGCTAACACCGGTGATGTGATACTAATGCTGTGGGAGTTGTAACACATATCTCTCTTAGCTGCGCATTATCTTCACAAATATCTATGTCTTTAATCTTTATAATAAAATCCCTCATCACTATTAACACTTGTGATATGTTGATACTCTGGGTCCCTGCTTTGTGCATTCAAATCTTTCACTGGGATAGCACCATTTAGCTGTTAGAATAAATGTAATCAAATCAAATATAGAAAGCACCTTTCACAGATATAAAGTGCCGTAAAAGATGTACTATAAGAAATGATGAAAACATGTAAAACAAAATATACTGTTAACACAAATATAAAATAAATAACACATCAGAACAGGCATAGGGAATTGCCAGAGCTCAGAACAAATAAACCAATATTCAAGCAGACACAATTTTTTAAGTTTTTTATTTAAAATGAAGGATCTGCAGTGAACAGCTAGGGCTGCTAAGGCAGGAAACTCTGCAGGAAGAAAACAAAAGTTAGTGACCAGGTCAATCTGGCGGAAGAAGATTAACGTGTGAGTCACTAACCTGGTCTTAAACTTCAGTCTGTGCCCAGACGACGAGGTGGATTCTAGACAGTTGGCTGCCGACAAGACGCAGCCGATGCTGCCCAAAGAGTTCTAGACGCTGGAGCCCCAAAGACTCAAGAACAATCAGGAGATCAGATACAAGCAGATAAAGGAAGGCAGGAAAATCTGAAGGGCAAAGCAAAAGCCAGTGTTGATGAGGTTGACAGGAGTCCAGACCAGAAGATCAGAGGTCAGAGGTATCAAAGGGAAATCCAGAACAGTGTCAGGAAACAGTTCCAGGATCATTACACAGGCGCAATCCAGCAGTAAAAAAGATTGAAATGGGAATAGGCAGGCTCAGTGGTCAAAGGCATACCAGGTCAGGTTTAGGTATCAGAAACACTACTACTCGCTAGTGACTCTCAACAAGGGCTAGAATAATCGGGCATTGATGACTGGAAGAAGCCAGGTTAAATAGAGACTGGACAGAGAGACAGATGAGTGGTAATGAGAAAATGGGCGGAGCAGGTGAATGAAATAAGTAATCAAGCCAGTCATCAGCACCAAGATCATGACAGGAATAAAAAAAGACGAACTAATACCAGTCAAACTTGTGAATACAAACTTCTTGTCATTATTGTTTTCAATGACCAAATGCAATCTTCTGCATTTCACCCATCACCCCTGAGGAGATAGTTATCAGCTTACTGTATCTGTATCTGGGCAACACACATGCTATCGGCGCAGACAGCCAAGCATCCTAAGTATATATTATTGACAATCATCTTCTACTTGATGTTTGTTCTTCCAAAAAGCATCAATTTCTAAGCAAATTCTCATAAAACTATGCTCATATTTTATGTTCTAAACATGTTTCCAGTTCTTCAGCATCTATTTATCTGATTAAAGCAGGAAAAAAATAAATCGGTTTTCAATCAAATTAAATTCTCCTTTGTAGTTAAAACATGATCTCTACCTTAAAAACAGGCATTCACACACATTTGGAGTGTGTTTAGCTCCCTTTGGCTTTTTGACATTTACAGGGGCTTTAATGGTTCTCATGGAGCGCTGTAACTGGACCCATGGAGCCAGGAGGACTTATTTAATTTTTAATGCATTACTGTTTGTGAATTGTGATAAAAGTAAAAGGTCAAAGATGATATAGTTTTGCTTTATTTGCATGCTCATTGTCCTTTGGTGGGTGCATTAGTGTCAAATGAACATGATGAGTGGATGGAAATACCCAAATAAAAAATGCAGAAATGTAGGAGGTAGAGAAAAAATAGCTGTATAGCTAAATGGAAGGAACTTGAGAAAATTGCAAGAAAACTTGAGTTAAAACATGGCACAAGATGATATAACAAGACGTAGCTTAAATGGAATCTGGCTTAAATGGCTCTAACTTAGTTTATCATGATTTTACGTAACCTAACTTGGTGTCACTGAACATAATGTTAGTTGATTTCACTCAAGTTAATGTTCCTTGGACTTTAGGTTAATCTTTCATACCTTTTGAAGTTTCTCTGGGATCTTCTGTTCTCATACACATTATCTGTTTTTTTTTTTTAATTAATCATCAATCTCCCTTCTGCTGCCATGTCCAGGAAAGTTGCTACAGTCCTATGGAACTTACATTTCTGAATCATATGTGCAACTGTACTACAGGAACATCGAGCTGCTTGGAGATGGTCTTATATACTTTACGTTTTAGGAGCTTCTCTATAATTGTCATTCTATTTTCATAAAACAACTCTTTCCTTTTGCTCTCTCTGGTCCATGTTGAGTGTGGTGCACACCATGTCACCAAACAACAAGCTGACTGCCTGTAGTCCTATATATTTACCTACTGACTGATTACAACATTATGGACTCTTTTGATAATAATTGTGGACACACTGTAATGTAACATATCTCTTTGGTCACAATTTTTCGGTTTATTTTAAGGCTTACTGCCATTTTGTCCAGGCTTGTGTCATAAGCATATCTTTTAAAATCTTTCTGTTGGACCACAGTTGAAGTCCAATTATTTACATTTATTTGGGTTTTTTTTTATAGAATTTTTATTTCATATGGGGGGGTTGTCCATATCTTTATCATGCACGTAGTAGACACTGTATAGAAGCATAAAAAAAACAATAAAAGAAACCAATCACAAATAAGAAAGGATTAGGGTGCGGTTACAAAATGCTACAATATGAGTATGCAAGCTAAAACAGCCAACTATTTCATATCTAGAAATTCAATCAGCAGCAGCCTGATTTCCCACTTTTAAATTATACTAACTTCTGGTTAGAGAAGTTGCCCTGGGCACCTCAAAAAGAAATATTACAACCATAATGAACATAGAAAAAAATTGGAGAGTAGAGGATTTTGAACAGATGCTGATACATGGTGCATTAGGATGATGAATTCCCTAGCCAGACTAACCACCAGATACACCACAGAAAGATGAAAAGCAAGTTCCAGATGCAGAGAGAACTGTGAATACGTTTGAAATAGGGAACAAAAAAGCTTTCTGCAGTGCCTTAGCTTGATTAATGACACTCTGTCTGGGATGGAGCCAGAATATTAGCAAAACCCACAGCAATTTGTTTTCCTACAACAATACGGAACAATAAAGATGTCCACAGCTTGTTGCAATAAAATACATGCTATGAGAGAGACAGACGTGCATTCACTGCAGACATTCATAGGATTGTAAAAATCCCCCGCTGATGCAGTAATGTTTGTTAAAACAGCAACAGAAATCAACAAATGCACGCAGAATAAAGCTCTTTTAGATGTTTGAAAGACTAACCTGATTCGGCACAAAAAGAGCATGTTCATTGCTGTCTGATTGTGTTTTCTCTCATTCTGCAAAAGGGGATATCTTGCTTTTGCTGTTTATGTCACCACTTAGATGCTATAGCACTTTCACTGCGATATTTGTGAGCTGCAGGTACATCACTACAACCCAAATGCTCCTTTTGATGGCCTCTGAAATTTAGTTTTAACTGAGATCCATAGTGGTACTGTATAATGTTTATGTATCCTGAGCAGCATCTAAATCACTGTGAAACGAGGGAAGGTCCTGCTCTTAAGAACAAATCACACACATTCAAACGAATAAATCACTGCAAGCAGTGTGCCAATGCTTCATGTACAGGCGTGGAATACTAAGTAATTCTTCTTGTCTTCTCATCTTGCTTCTCATTTTCTATTGCATGTGCACTGTTAGCGAAATGTGCAAAACTGTTACAGTCTGTCAGACTTGTACACCCAGCTCCCATAAAAAACTTGCTGAGATATAAAGTGTGTTCGTAAAAAGGTATCAATTTAATCTTATCGTTTTTGCCAAGAGTCAAACATCCAATTATCCCTACTGATCCACAAATATAATTTGCAGCTATAATGTACAGTAGCTACATTGCATAAGCAGTGAAATACAATAAATATAAAAAGATACATAATTGCCTTCTTTTTTACCAAAACAAATCTTGCTTTTTCAGGTTGAACTAACAAAGTAACAAATATTTGAACTCTTTCCCCCCAGCAATTAGCCCACTTTATTTAAATATCAATGCCAAGATACCAATTTAACTACATAGGTAATTTGTCTGATTAAAGTTTTCCAATTGAAAAAGATGTAGATATACTTTGGTCCCTTTCTAAATCGAGTCAATATTCTCATTCAATTTTCCAGTGTCTACAAAAGGCTTGAGACCAGATCAGATGTCTGTCTACATGCAAGCAGCTACCCTAAACATGTGTTGTGAAGGTCCAGTTTAATCCAAGTGAGAATCTATAACAAGACTTAAACATTGTTAATAAGATGCTTTCCAACCAATGTGACTGAGTCTCAAAAGTCTTGCTAAATAAAAGCCAAGATTTTAGTATATCGATGCATAAAACTGTTAGAGACATACCCACAAACACTTACAGCTGAGGCAAAAGGTGGTTCTACATTTTTTCGCAAATTTTTTAAAAGAACAGCCCTCTCCACTTAAATAAATAAATAAAAAAATGCACATACACAACCCTGTACCCCAACCCGGGAGGGAATGCCTATTAAACATGTGTGAGAGCATTTACAAGCCCATTTATCCTCGTGCACGCTCTGTTTAAAAGTTGCCATTTCCATCACTCATACAAGTTTACTTTCCAAAATAAGGTTTGGGAACGAGGACATAGGATGGCCTTACAAAGCATATTTGGCTTTAGCTTTTTAAAGATGTGCCATTATTACTAAAAGAGCTGGAGTCAAGTGAATGGACACAAATATATGAAATACATACAAAGTAAAAATATACCAAAAATAAAACTCCAGAAACAAAACATCGCAGCCAAAAACGTTTTTGTTTTTTTTGTTTTTCAGAAATCATGATAGATATATCTTTCTTTCCTAATTTTTAATTCTTCCACTCCATTTTATTTCAATTACAGTAACTTTTATGGGCATGGACAATTACTCATGTTCTCAGCGGAGCAGTATGCATTGAGATGCCTGCTAAAACATTAGGTATTCCCCTTATAGCCAAACATAGAGAAGAAAATCTGAAGCCTAACGATGCTATCAGCTGGGAACATGCAGAAGGTGAGGCATCGCTATGAGCTCAAGCAAAGTAATTAAGACATTCACATCTCTGTCAAACCCAGTAGAGAAGAACAGCACATTGCCAAGCTGCAGCTCTGTCCTCTAACTACTGATCTGGCAACTGGCAGCATTGTCTCATAATTAGCTCTGACATGAATACAAGAACCACACAGAGATGCTGTGTGTGATTAGCAAACAAAAGACTCTACTGGATGGCAAAAATACTAACATCAAGGATGACTGAGCTCCTCCTGTCCTTACTCTCCACTATTTTCTCTTGAAGCCACTCCTGCTGCTTCTTCCCAACTGTTTTATGTTTCTCCCTGAGAGCTTCCAGTCTGTTCAACCATAAACCCTCGAATCCCATTGTCAGCCTATTTCTTGTATGCATATCTGCTGGATCACACTGGCCTGACCTGCATGGCCTAGGGTGCTTTATTTTCTATGTAGCTAATGCGTTATGATGCAGGCATCTCTGTAAAAGCTAGGTAAAAAAATCCTTCATTCTCCTCTCCATGCATGTGGGAACACACACACACACACACACACACACACACACACACACACACACACACACACACACACACACACAC
>NW_015150768.1:653022-670200 GCF_000732505.1 Cyprinodon variegatus | reverse complement strand
CACACACACACACACACACACACACACAATCTTTTACACACTTGCATAAATCAGGGGGCTGTAGCAGTTGCTTGCTGACATTAGTCCCCCCAGCAAAACACACACAAACAGTATTGTAGTCTATTCAGAGTCAGAAAAACATGAAGCAGGAAGACGCACAGGCTGAGTCAGGATCTACAAAGACTCCATATGCAGCAAATAGAGTAATAAATGGAACAGATGATTAATAGATGAAGTGAGAAATACACAAGCCTCATATTTAATTTCTAGTCTTGGAAATGAATGGAAAACAAATTAGTTGATATAGACACAATGACATGTTCAAACCAAGACAGTTATTCAGCTGCAAAATTGCATTGGAGTGGAGTTTTAAAAAGTGGATAGCAGCTGCATTCAGTACTATCCATCCCATTTCTGTTGTCTATATCAAAAACAAAAAATAGAAGATGTTGAATTTTATTGCAATAATTTGAACTCTCACAATCAGTGAGTTAATATAGTAAAATAATGTCATAGGATGAATAGTATTATAAAATTCCCACATTTATATATAAGTTTTAATGTCTGGATTTGAGTAGATCAGAGGTAGGGCCTAAGGGATGACCTGTGGGCTTCTCCGCCAGAGGCTGAAGGCTTGCCTGTGTTTAACAAAGCGAAGCATGTGAGTTACAGTCACACTCATATTTCTAATCTCACTGATACTGGCCTACTACACCCACAAACGCAATCAACTTGAATTCGATTTCTTCAACATGCGCCTGGACAAAAATGTTATTACACTTTGTATTTACAGAAAAGCATCACACTTGTTTTTATATACTTGTAAAGGTCCAGTAGAGAAAAGGCTTATTTACTGTTTATCTTTGAAACAATAAATGCAGTCCATTACAAAGGTATTCGAATGATCTTAACTTTATTAAGGTTACATCCACAAATTTGAATGTACCCTATTGGGATATTTTGTGAGAACTGATGGAAAACTAAACATTCTTTTAAGTACAGATCTAAAAAAAATGTGGTTTAAACGAAATTCAACACCACCAACTAAATGTAGAAGTCATCTACTTAATGCATAAATAATCTAACTGTTTGTAATTAATCTTTAAGGTTTGCTGGAGAAGAAATTACATGCTAAAGACCAAGGAACACTGCAGAATACTCAGGAACAAAGAAAAAACAGACCTGTTGCGGTTTACCCTCTCAAGCAGATTTAAATTGTTCCTAAAAGACAAACAAGAAAAAAAAAATCATCTGCTACTGTATTTCACACTGGCATTGTTTAATTTATTTTATTTTTTCCACATTGATACCTCAATTTACATATAGAAAAAAAAAACTTTTTATTGTGTTTGTTGCCTTTAAATAGTTGCCAAATTGAGAATGGATCACTTTTTAATGTCTAACTAAAAGGACAGCAACATAAAGCAGCAGTGTATCAATATTTCGAGCATTAAACATGTTCAGGCCATAATATGAAAAAAAAATAACTGGCCACTTCATGACACCATTTTTCACAGAAGTGGCAAAAATGCTTATGTCTCTGGAGGAGCAGCAAAGATCAAAAGCTCAGTTGAGAGGGTATGAATATTAGTCTTCTACTAACAACCAGTTACTGTTAAAATAACTCCAGTTTAAAATTGGCAAAAATGGAAGCCATATTAAATGCTTAAAAGAAAGTGCTGTAATTAGATGAAACTAAAGTAAACTCTTTGGCCTACAATACAAAATATCAGAAAATATCACTGATGGAGGAAAACTGAGACATTGCTGGACATGACCCTAAATATACCATTCCTACTTGTATACTTAGTTTTGACAAGATGCTGTGGAGATGTTATCCTACATAGTTTTTACTCAACAAGGGTTGGATGAGATTGAGAGGTGAAAACATTCATCCTATGGTTTTTAAGACTTCTATTTGTAAATCTGATTTAAATCACATCCATTAATATAATACTTTACTAAACCAAAAAGGGAAGTAAAATTCTTAAAAAAAAACATCTGTAGAATCATAGATCCTTTTCATCCACTTCATAAACATGAGATACTTTGGTTTGGTGCTTTATATGCAGTGAATAAACATGAAATGTTAAATGTGTTGAAGTTTTTGTTTCTAATATAAACAAAAGGATACAGTGCATGTTCTTAATATCTCATGCTGTATACAACTGGTGTTTGGATTGTATCTTACTGGACAGAATGAAAATAGGTCAGGGTAGTTGACTGTCACACCTCATTAAATCATAAAATCAAATAAGCACATTTAAGCATAACTAAAAAAGGGACACCTTTTCATCGAAATGATTCATATTTGTCCTCAATTATAAGTAAAATGAAAAACATTGCAGGTTATTAGGCAGCATGTTCCTGTTTGCACCATCAGCTATAACAATATTTGATTTTAAAAACCTTGTGTATGTGCTTTTTCAACAAGAATTCTGCTCAAAGGTCTAAAACAAGATGCTTTGATGGACAGTTTGGCCTTCACAACTGAGCAACAATCCTGCAATGCAGGAAAGTACATTGCACAAAGCAGAATATTGTTTTCAGAGATGATAAATTCTGTTTTCAGGATGGTATTATAATAATATAAAAGCACTTTGTTGATCTCACATTAGAGAAATTTACCTATCTATTTAACCCATCTCCTTGGGGAACAGTGGGCTGCCATTGTGGGGTGCCCGGAGAGCAGTGTAAGGTTAGGGGGTCCTGCCCAGAGTGGCAGTCTGCGGGACTGAGGCTCGAACTCAGAACCTCAATATTCCAAGCTCTATGCCCTAACCACTAGGCCGCTGCTCCTTGCACTCATGGTACTATTTTTTAAGAGGCCTCAGCTCTAACTTACATGCATGGATGATATTGTAATGCTGTGTAAGTAGTATATTAACTCACTGTACCATCAAAATATTACAAATGAGATGTAAAAAATCTGATTATATTATTTTATGTAGTTTTTTTAAATAGTTTTTGGGTCCTAGTATTTATAAATGATTGGTGGAAAAAATATATAATTTCTTTTTATATTTTACAGTTATAGTAAATAACAATAAGTTATGAAATGACTTCAATACAATCAGCTATTTCTTCTCTTTACATATGGTATGGTGTCAGGCTTTAATTAACAGTTTTTGCTATTTGGAAAATATCACACTTGAAGAAATTGAAAAAAAAAAGCCACTTTTAAAATCTATTCCTAATACGGTATTTAAAAAAAAAATCTTGATTAAAAGAATGATGAGATTGTCATTCTTCTCTGAGGTTTATCATGTAACCAACAGAGGCCTCATGTCAGCTCTTTAAAAGGTAAGAGCTTTTGTTGACCTTCAAAAACAGGAAATCTCTCCAACAAAATAGCTGTTTGCTTGCCAGAATAATCCTATATCTAGTCACAATAATAATCACAAATTGGAGCTCTGACAGAGTTTAAGAAGGACACTTGTTAATCTTGTCGCTATGCACTGTGAGTAAGATAAAAAGGGAGGTGGGAAAACTTTGGGGCTTGCCAATAGACAACTGGAGTATTTTTGAGTATAGAAGATCTTATCTTAATTCTACATCACTACCAAGGGTGCTAACAAATTTGGAAGATGGTCTTAACAACTTTTTATGTATTCTCAGTCCCCAAAAGCAGCAATATTTGTCTGGTTTACTCAGCATGGAGGTATAAGCGGTTTGTCAATAAAATATTTAAGAATGGTCTAAACTGTGCTGCATAACATAAACCTGAACAGAATATTACCTTACTTCCACAAACTCATTCATTACTCAATCCATTTCTATTTTGACAGCTTTTGCTTGTAATCACGTTTTTTCTCTCTTGGTTTACTTTTTTTTTTTTTTTAGAGGAGAACATGGCAATAATGGATGTTAAATGGTTGTGATGCTGCAGCCATAGGGTGACCAGATGTCCCAGTTTATATGGGACAATCCTGCATTTTCTGCCTTTGTCCCACAAACATCTCCCACGTTTGACTGGGTCAAATTGGAATTAAACTGAAAAGAAAGCAGAGCTATAGACATTGTCACAGAGCTGTGTGCCAGTGCCCAGCATCATGACCAAGCTGCACACAATGCTATTAAAACAGTAGAGAAAAAGGATTTTAATTCAAAAACCTGATGGAAACTTCATAAAAGCAAAAGGAAGCCGCAACAAATACAGCAAAATGGTTTATAACTGGGTAAGGCAAGTGACAGGTGATGTCAAAGAGCTTATTCGAGGTTATTTTATTCAATATAATATGAGGGGAGCTCAATATAACACTGTCACAAAAAAATCTCAGTTTATAAAACTGCATCTTTCCCTTGTCCCTCATAAGCATCCTAGAGGTTCCACATGTGTTTATTCAACCTCTGGTTACCATGGAGGAGGGATACAAACTGCAGCAAAAGACACAATCCCAAAAACATCAGTAGGTAGAGATCTTTCCAGATTTTCAGGCCAACAGTTCAACACTAGACTAAAAACCTAAACTAAAAACAACAATAAACAATGGACAACATACTGCTTGGATAAAAATGTATCTAAAATGAACCATTTCTAGGGGAACACGGATGCTAAAAATGAGGAAGCGGTGATGGCAACATAAACATGGACAGAGAAACAATGATAGTTTTACAACTGAGCCAAGAGGTAAAGGAATTCTACACTTTCTTCCCCAGAATAAATGGGGAAAAGAGAGGATGTTTCTATGGAGGAGAACAATGACACTGAATTGCAACAGTTTGGGCTCTTTTACAATGTTATTAGAGTCATCCTCAATTGTCTTTACTCTCCGTTTAGGAGAGTGATGAATATACAACTGTGTATAAAACATAACCAATCAATGTCATAGTAATGGTTCTGTTTAGTTTAGTTGTGGATTTATGAAGACTCAGTTCAGCAGTTTTCCTACCAGCTCAGTCTGTCTCCAGCCATCACCCCACTCTAGATTATCTACACCTGTTTCCACTAATATGTTACTCAGCTCACCTGTTCATCAGCCTACTTATACCTGCCTCTGTCTATTCATCTCTGTCAGAGCGCCTCACTCTTTTCCCATGTGTTTTGCCTTAGCTTTACTTGCTTATGAGTGTTCTGCCAGCTAAACTCTCCTAGTCTCCATGAGTCTCAGCTGCTTGCTTGCCCGTTCTGGTGGTTCTTGTGGTCCATACGGCCTGTTGCTTCAGTCAACGCCTACATCTCCTGGTTCTCAGCTCATCCCTGCAAACCAGCACGCTCAACCAGGATTCCCCTAGCAAGACTGCAACTGTTGCCTGCTTCATCTGCCATTATTGAGCTCTTCAATAAACCCTTTGAATGTAACTCTGTCAGACTGAGTATCGGGTTCACCTGCAGTAAAGTGTGATAATCAGTTCAATCACTTATTTTGGAAAAAATTATACACTGTAAATGATTTACTAGCAAATATTTGAGAGATTGGCACATAGCTGTTAATTGTATATAAAGATATAATTGTTAATTGAGGCAAAATGGAGAGTGTTAGCCTAGTGGTTAGAGCAGTGCGCTTGTGCTCTGAGAAGGTTGCAAGCAGCTGGTTTGATCCCCAGAACTGCCACTCTGGGTTCCTGGGCAAAAGCCTTTACCCCACACTGCTCCCCAGGTCCCACACAATGGCAGCCCACTGCAGAGGAAATTTCCCCATTGTGGGACAATAAAAGACTTTACATTTTTACACATTATATTACATTACATTCTAAAAAAGGAGTTGTGTAAAAATGTGAAAATTAACATGGGAATGAACAAAGGTGTCATGATGGGTTCACTAGTGAGACCCAGTTATGCAGAACACCACGGAGACGGAAACAGAAGTAAAAGGTTTAACAATGTTTATTGTCACAAGCACAGTATAAATCACTGGTTCTGGTTCAGGCCTGGGGAACTGGTTCACTGGAGTCTGCGTGGGAGACAGTTCAGTTAGCGTTTGCTCAGAGGAGTTTGATTCAGACAGTTTCTGATTGTACCTTGAGGGTTCTTGGTTAAAGCCTTGAGAGGGAAACTGTTGGGTCCGGAGATAGTTTGTTCAGCAGAGTCTTCAGTCTGCTTCAGCGTCTTACTTCTTGAGAGAGAGCTGACCTTGGCTTTGAGTTTCCAGCTCTTGGTCCAGAGCTGCATGGAAATCCAGAGAGAGACTTCAGGTTTGGCTCAGAGGGCAGGCTCGGCAGGTTAAGCTCTTCCTGAGCTTCACAGGAGAAAAACAGGTTTCCTGGAAAACAGAGACAAAGGTTAGAATCCAGTCTGGATTCAAAAGTCAACGAAGGTTCTCAGAGATACTAGGCTTAGGTGCTAACCAACTGGATTAAACACTGCGGCGTTGAGGCAAGGTCTGAAGACAGCTTAAATACTGTGGATCCTCTGATGATGGGATGAGTTTCAGCTGTGCAGGAGGCTCAGCTCAGGAGGATCCATGGCGGACTCTGCTGGAGGAAGGTGGTACTTCTCCAGCTCCCAACAAAAGGAAGGTAATCTTTTCTCTGAAAAAATCTGCTGAGGGCTGAACAATCCCTCAACTCAAAAGATCTATCTATGATGTAAAAAAGAAGAATTCTTCCTTAAATGAAGATTTTGGACAACACTCCTCATGCTTCAATGTGTCAAATTAGGCAAACCCTCTGCTTAACTCCCACCATCACTTGTACCCACTCTTAGCCCTGCCCAATGGGGGTCTCTTGGTTCTGACCACTTTGATGGCATTGGGGCATGAAAAGTTTGTCTGGGAGCTAGGTTATGCTTTTAACCTAAGGTACCATTTTAAGGCTACTGATGTTCCACTATCCAAATCCTTGCAAAATGGATTGTTCCAGATTCTCTTATGAAGACATAAAAGTATTGATAAAAGAGTAATTTGGAAAAATATGAAAAAAGTATATAAAGAAAAAATGCTCCCAGAAAGCAGCAAAAATCTTAAAACCATTAGTTCTTATTTCTTAATTTGCCCTCGACTGATCTATTAAGTATTAATCAGAACATGAAAAAAATTCACCTACAGCCAAAATTTGCTTTTGTGCCCAAACACTGACTGGTCCAGAATTCTTATTGTATTCCTATTTTTGTTGTTGTTTTTTGTTTCTAATCTGTTTCCAAAGAACTTGTTTTTTTTCCTGTCCATAAAATCTTTCTAATTAGAGCTGTTTTCTGTGTGATTCACCCCAGGTTAAAACACCTCAGTTTACACCTGAAAAAGAGACTTGACTGGAGACACAACCCTGAAGTTTTACTTCTGATGAAAGCCTACTGTAGGTCCTACCTACATAGATGCTGTAGTGAAGAGTGTGATCTCTTCAGCAAACATCTGTTGACCTGCAGAAGCTTAACAAGTTAACAAAGACCATCAGCTCTGTTCTAGAAACCCTCTAGGACCCCGGGAGAGGATTTTGCAAAGAAGAATTGTTTATAAAATGAAGAACATTATGGGCAACCTTAGGCATCCTTTGCATAACACCCTGAGTAAGACATACTCCTACAGGAGATCATTCTTGCCTATACATCAACTAACAACTACAACAGCTCATTGAAATAATTCTAAATGATGACATTTGTTTTCCCTTATGGGAAAATAGAGTATTTTGATTTAATGTTCAGCCATAGATTCTGAGCGGCTTAACTTAAGAAAATGGCTCAACATAGGCTGTATAAAACAATCCTAAATTACTGGTAAAGGTTAATGAGGCAGGACAGATAATATAAATCTAATTCATGGATGTTGATTCAAACATCATAAATCTTTAGTATAAATGTGATGATTGGAGTTCAATATCACTATATTATTACTTCCTTCCAATACGATTGAAACTGCACACTGAGTGGCTTTAGGAGCTTGGTTATGGGACATTTTCTTCCTGCAGTCTAAGAGCAGCAAGAGTGGAAAAGCCTTTTCCTGCTGTGTGGTGTGCAGTTCATGGTGTAAATAGAATCTAATGCAGCTCAGCTTCAATACAATAATGCCGAGCAATCATCAGATGAAATGTTTTTGTGGTGCAAGGCTTCAGATATCACTTTATACCTAGAGCTACATTTAACATTACACTGCTCAATCATTTTTTAATGTCAACATTTACTTTCTTTCTGCAAGGTCTAATGCAAATAGGATACATCAGCCAACTTTTATTTTGTTCTCTGAAAAACCTAATGCAGTGTCTGATGTGTTTGCAGACTGGCAAATACATTTAATTCTGACATATGTAGCAGTTGGGTAAATTAACATTTAAAATGCTGTAAAGGTATTTATATGTAAAGTTATATAATAGTAACATCTTATAAAACTCAATAAAACTAAAAACAGACAATAGAAACTGCATTTTGATTCCTTACATTGTGAGCACCTTAGTGCTTAGTGTATAGAAACCTTTAAATGTGGTAACAAATCTCTCAGTGCAATAAAATAAAAGCACTTTATTGTACTGGGATAAAATATGATTAGATTCTTAGTAAATTTCTAAAGGAGGCCAAAGGGAAATTTATTCAGTATAAATGAATACATAGATGGTATCTAACCCCCTGTAAACTTCAAAGAATGGGAATTATAACAAAAGATAACTGCTGGAAATGTCAATCAGCTATGGGAATGTTTGTACACGCTGTCTGGGAATGCAATAAAATCTACCATGTTTGGGTGCAAGTATTACATCTCATTAGTACATGGATTGGTATGACCATACCAAAGTCACAGAGGTTATGTTTGTTGGGAGATAAATCTGTGATTCTGTGAGTAAGGAAATCTGAGCATGTGGTTGTTAAAGTAGTGGTACTTACAGCAGCACAGGTAATCTGAGTGTCTGGAATGACCCTTCTCCTTCTGAGCTTAAAAAATGGAAAGAGAATATATTTATAATAGTTTAATATGGGAAAATGGTGGGGGCAGTGAGAATAACACACTGGGTGAGCTACCACACTAAGCCATAGCTCGTATAATCTAGCACTGATGGCTGGGACCAAGCAGTTTAAATGGGAACTGGAACAGGTGAATCTAATGAATGATAATAAAAAACTGGGTGGAGCTTGGCAGGTGGATGAACTAAGCCAACAATCCAGTCATCAGTGCCATGATCATGACAGTTTTGTACATCTTTCGTACAGGCTTCTGTTTTTATTTTTAAATATGTTATGGGACCGTTAAATATGGGAGCTTGTAAGTTATATGACTACTGAAGTTGAAGTGTTCATGTTAAAAGTTGGAAAATCATATAAAAACTTGAAAGAAGAAAAGCTATTTCTTAATCATATTTATTTACTAAAAAANTTTATCCTAGAGCAGGACAACAACCCTAAACATTCATTGAGAGCTACATTAATCCAAGTCAAAGCGTATTTATGAGTTAGATGGCCCACGGCGAAATCCGGACCAAATCAAGCTGACAGTTTATGGCAAAACATGAACAGTGATGTTATAAACATTTATTATCAATCTGACTGAAGTTTAGATATCTTGCATAAAATAATTGAACATTCACCTTCTTAAAAGTAAAGAAAAGCTTTTAGGCATATTATATATAATATATATAATATTCTGATAGGTAGCTGTTTCGCCTGAATACAACTGTAGTTTTTTTTTTCTTTTATTGTATTACTTTTCCAAAAAGAAACATCTTTATCATTTTCCTTCCACTTATGACTTATCCAGTACTCTGTGTTGGTCTATCACATGAATCATGATTAAAGATATATTTTCCAAAAGAAAATAAATACATTTTCTAGGTACTACAGTATGAGATGCAAAAAGTGACCAGCTCTGCAAAAATAAACAATATATATATATATATATATATATATATATATATATATATATATATATATATATATATATATATATATATATGTGTGTGTTTTAGTTGCTTTTGTTCAGCTGAAACCACCTGTACCATAATTATTGGTTCATCAAAAATGGATTAGGTATAGAATTCAGTTATTAATTTGTTTTTTTAAGGTCTGTTAGAGATGTTTATTAGACAGTTCAAGCCTACAACCAATCAATAATATCTACTTACCACAAAATATCTACAAAAGAATATTGGATTTACCTTTTTTGGGGGGACAAAAGTTAATGTGTCTGTTTTTCTCCTTCCTGCTAGGGTTTTAACTTATCCATTATTATTCCTTAATCCAGCTTACTTACAATTAAATTTTCATTCTCAATCATTCTTTTTGAAGAAACTTGGTGGTATCTGATTAGTTCTAGATGATCAAAAATTAATGTTAATGATTTACCCAGCAAACAGAAATCCACAATAAATGTTGATTTGACAGCTAAATCCTTTCATCTTTGTTTTTAAACTCTCCTGCCTCTCTCTCTCAACCCCCCAAACTCTACTTTTCCATTCTCTGTACAACACTGAGTCATGTGGTCCTTTATCCTCCCAAGGTCCAAAGGCTGAATGCTGATAGAGTGATTATCCAATGCATTAATGCTAACTTAAGATTAACACACAAGGGGCTGTTAAATCATGCTTTTATGGAGCTCTCCCCTGTTAGCGCAGATGCTATCAAGGTCACAAACTTAGGAAGGTTGGGTCCCTAGCTCACTAAATGAAAAAGAGCCTCATTGGGGCATAATAAACTAGAATATATCTTTAACTCTTATTTATCACTGTGAAAACAAAGTAAGGTGAAGTAATAAAAGGCCTAAGCAATATCAGCTTATTATAGAGAGAACACACATTTTCTCTTAAGACCCAAACTAAAAGTTCTCATAATACATGTTGCCTTTTCCAACTTCCATACAGAACTGCATAAGACTGGCAAAAATAAACTTTTTTAATCACTTAAACTTAATTAGAATTTTTTTGCTATTTTACTTTGAAGGAGTAACTAGGTTACCTTGCAAGAAAGCTAAATTGTTGTGAGATTTGTGAATTCCTGACCTCTGAATATGAGTCACATGTCAAAGCAATTGCAGCTTGTATACCCTGTAAAGCTTTTCCCCCTATTCAGGTCTTCTCCAAGTAGGCTTCCTCACTACAGGAAAAGGAAGTAGAAAACACAGAGGTCTACAGCTTTTTGAAAGCCTAATCATGCTGTCTAAGATTGACAGTCATTTCTTTCCAGGGTTTTTTCACAACCTGTTGTTAGTTGTGGCATTTATGGGCTAAATCATGGGATGTCTTTAAATGTTTACAATTGTAAACCCTCATCAGTTGCTCTCTCACCATATTTTTCTGGACAGATCTGTCTGCTTAGTTACTAATTTTTCTTAGGTGGGTGGTGCAGAAGTTCTGTCTGCAGTGACGCTGCACGGAGGGGTCCTGGAAGCCAAACATGACTATCAGGCTGTGCAAACTAAGAGACATGTTAAATATAAACAAACCATTAGCCTCAAATACAGAAACGTTGCAAACCAATGAAATGCAGTCAGATGTATAATGTCAACCAGAAGCAGCAGGCTAAAGCAACAAACATGCCTATACTGGTTTTAGCTGGAATTTGCAAGCTCTTCTCCACCAAATTGGGTTAGAGTTTAATTAAGTTAACACCGCTAGTCATGAGACAAATCAAGAATGTGACACATCATAGCTGCTACTGCTGTGATTGGCTAAAAGCTCAACATGGGAGGAGGTTACCCAATGAGCTTGAAGAATTGTACTGAATGTCCTTCCCTTTTGTGAACACTTTCCACAGGAGTCTCTCAAGAAGAATACTGTTAAGAATTCAAGTTGAACTACATGGAACAATCTGGCTTATGCCAGGTTAGTAACCAGGGACGCTTCTGAAATGATTGCTAGTGGTATCCAAATAGTGGATGCTTCTTAATTTGGGATGGTAGAACAAAATGAAAGAACAATAATTAAATACATTTCAGTCACAATGAGGTTACTTATATTGTTGTATACGATGAGTATTCAAAAGTGACATGCAATAAAGCAGTGGGCTCCTGGGATCCTGATAATGACAATCATCTTTTCCTCTTTGCACATTTGACTTTCACACTAAAAACTGTTTCCACAATATAGCTGTTGATATGAAAGCTGCCAAAATATTTCCCAAGACAAAAAGTGAGAGACATTTAAAGATGCATAGTGTATCTGTGATGAAATGTCTTTAAAAAAGCATACCCTGAAATAAAGAGAGAGAAATTATTACCCTTTAAAGGATCAGGTACCATATTTTTGTTCTTGCATTACCCTGTTTGTCACATTAATCTAGATTTTAGTAAAGTTCCTGCTAGATATGTTGGATGCTTTACTTGCATCCACATCATGGAGGAAGAGGATCAGCTGCATCTTAAACTACTTATTCAGATCCCAGAGGGACTTCCAGACATCCAAAGGCCAGCTGCCGGTGGAGACAGCCTGAAATCTTCAGAGTGATCTTTGGCAGGTTGAGCCAATATTTGGAGCAGAAACCAGACTATTTCTTTCAAGAAAAAGACAGGGAAAGCTCACAAGCAGAAATGCAAGATCAACTCACTGACAGTTTCGGCAGGTTTTTAATCTTTGTTTTACTCACACCTTTATCTTTCTTTAACGACTAACTCACTCCTAAGTCAGCTTTTTTTATATTTTAAATGAAAACTGGAACTGGTGGATTCTGTTTTTATGGATATTGTGCATTGTTTTAGTAGATTATTTGTCCCAAAATAATCTCATTGCTGCCAATGAAAGAATTTGGTGATAGCAAAGCATAATTTGCATTGATTAAATGGTGCATGTGTGACACATCGAACACTGGAACTTGAATGAATAAAGACAATTGGAGTGACATAAAATACAAATTCATGGTTATAAGAGTAATGAAAAAACAATAGTTAGATTAAAGTAAGACATAAAATGTAAAAGTGAAGGTTAAAAAAAAGGGTTTATTGGAATACTTTCTTTAAAAAGCGTACACCTTAGAACTGTTTCTTAGGTAAAAAGTTATTTGATTGGTGAGCCACCTGCTAAGGTGACATCTATGGTTGATTAGTGATCCCTGCTTAGGAATGATGGGGAGCTGTTAGCTTATAATGCCTCATTTTCGCTGCATTTGGCTGAATGGAAGTGTTATAGTGAGCTTCTTTAATTCATGTTAACCATTTTCAGGTAATTACTGAATATTACTGTTTGTTTGCCTGTTTAAAATGTCTGCTAATATACACTTTGCTGTTTTTAAAGTGTTTCAACTTCAAATTGAGTGATTTTTTAAAGCTAATTAGCTCTGGCGAGTCTGCTGATGATGTAGCACTATGAGACCAGTATCAAGGCATTACAGTGTCTGAATATATGTAGAACACTCATCTAAGCCAGTAAGATGTTAAAAACTGCAAATAAAATTGGTATTGGTGATAAGTTCACTGTGGTATTTGGGAAAAATTTGTATTTAGGCTTTCGTGTTTTTTATATAAGAACAAAAAATACAATAAGAAAAAGCATGGAAATGTGAA
This sequence comes from Cyprinodon variegatus, assembly GCF_000732505.1. Taxonomy (NCBI): domain Eukaryota; kingdom Metazoa; phylum Chordata; class Actinopteri; order Cyprinodontiformes; family Cyprinodontidae; genus Cyprinodon; species Cyprinodon variegatus. Next base: position 656,851 of record NW_015150768.1, on the reverse strand, counting down.
AATACATAGAAAGAAACGGTTTGATAAATATATTTTTATTTATTTATCTTTTATATTTCATTTGACATAAAAAATTAAATGTAAATGTCCTTTTTCTAAATACCTTTGTATAGTGAATTAATTCCTATACAAAAGAGTGTGTTTTATTTTATTTTTTTTAAGGAGGTCTCAACGAGATTAATAATTGATGGATCAACTATGGAAATGGACGTCAATAGGCGTAGATGTCAATAGACAACATTCATCTTTTAACTCAACACATTGTTCTATTTCGGTGGCTGCATCATCCAAAGGACTCAGTCTACCTGGACTGGGTCCTTCAAAGGTCGTGAAAATAAGGATGCTGGAAGGTATGGATTCCAACAGGTCCAGCCTTCTCCGACTCTAAAATGTGAAATGTTCAAGCAGGAGGACTACTATGTGAGAAGGATCATGTCTGGTCAGGGCAGCAAAATTCATACAGCAGATACTGTCGCTGTGATGGCATGGAAAGAAACCCAGAACTGTTGGTATGTTACAGAGTATGTGTAATAATGGGCCTGCAAAATTAATAAAGACAGTACATACACAACTTCTTACAATTCATAGTTAGTAGTACCATTATACAACTTGCTAAATATAACTCAAACATAAATGACAATTAGCCGAAGAACGGGAAGGATAAACGTTACATAACCAAGCGAGGCGTTCAATCACACAGGCTAACTGAGTGGATAAACATCAGCAGACTCTGGAGAGGTTATTAGATTGTTCTGTTGAACCCTCAGCACTCTGTGTTTAAATTTTGCAAAGCAGTTCATCCTGCATGTGGGTTCTTCTGATAAAGGTCTTGGTCCTATATCAAAACCAAGAGGATAAGTTACGTTAGACTATGGCTGCAGGATGCTAACCACTCCTGAAAGAAACTACCATTTTCATTCAGGGAACCTAGAGTTTCTAGGACTAAAGTGGCTCATCACTGAGAAATTCAGGGATTACCTGTGTTATGTTCCTACATTTATTCTGTTTATAGAAAAAAATCCACTGACCTATGTCATGACGAGTGCATAACTAAATGCAACTGGATCCAGATGAGTGGCTGAACTTGCAGATTCTATCATTCACTACCACACAGGTAAAAAAAAAAATGTATGCAGGCAGCCTTTCAAAAATTCCTGTCATCATTTTGAGCAAATGATGAAGAGGTGTACAGAGGAACTCTCTCTGAAAGTGTGGCTGCTGTAACCCTAACCATTGATAAGGCTCCATAGAGATCCTGTTCTATGATGAACTAGATGATGTTTAGTTTAATGTAAAACAAAGAATTATTGCATATTGCACCTTTAAAGAAATTTAAAAAATGCTTTAATATTGCTAAGGAGCTATTTATGTTACCATTGGTGAGGAGCACAATTCATGTTACATTTAAGAAAGGCTAAAATTTCACAGATTTCTCCTATACTGAGTTGTTAAAGAATTGACTAATTGTCGCAGATTGTAATAAACATCTGTAGTAGAGGGTTAATGAGTTTCGGTTGGCACTTTGTTAAATCACAAATCTATTAAAACTAAAATGGTTTAAAAGCAGTTTGAAACGGCTATTTGAGAGGTATCATAGAATAGAGTGTTTAAACTGCAAGAGCCTCCACAGATTTTTCTTGCAAAAATAAAACTCCTCTAGATGCACACTTCCTGATAAAGACTGGGTCACAAAACTGCCCTACTTGTGTGTCATATTCAGGCTTCTCAATGAACTCAGTCTGTTGCTTCAGGGAAGAATGACAGCTGTCTTAGATTGCCAGATAAAGTGTCTAAATTCAAAGCCAAACTGGAGCTGTGGAGACTGTATGGACAGATCAGTGGGGATCCTGGAAGAGACGAAGTCGTGATATCAATATTCCCTCTAGATATGCAGTGACAAATTACAGTTACATCATTAATAAAATCAAAAAGTAAATATTATTGTGAAATTTTTTTATGGAGTTAATGTGGTTATGAAAATTTTAAACCACAATCTAAGTTTACACCATGATTCTTATAGTAAGTCTGTCGACTAGATGATTACAGCACTAAAAGCTGAAATGCATAAGTGCACCAACTTAACTCAAATACACAGAGAATATCAGGCTCAGAGCATCAGACTGTAGCTATGTTAGCACAGCAATCAAACACTGGTTATTATTCGTTTTCTAATATAAAATCTACCATATCCTTAAATACTGAGTCTTTCATGTATATATGTAATAAACGACAAATAAATATTAATAGTATTATCATTTTAAACAAAGATGTCAACTTTAAGAAATCAATGACATGTTGTATATATTAAATTTATAACTGGAGCAGTTCTCCTGAACTCAGATTTGGACTGAATAAGTGGCTGTTGTTTCCTCAGCCTATTGTAACCTCACTCCAGCCAGATATAATCCTTATCTCTGAGGCAACAAAACGACTAAGTGTGCTTGAGCTCATTGTGCTCTGGGAAGAGCAGATGGAAGAGGCTCATGAAAGAAAATAAGCAAAGTAACAGGAGCTGATAGAGAGGGTCCAGGAATGAGGCTGTAGGGGTAGTTGCGAGGCAGTAGATTTGGGCTGTGGAGGGTTTGAAGGACGTTCACTCTCAAACAGAACGTAACAGGAGCAGCTTAGAAGAGGGAAATTTCAACTGTATGTGAAGCAGCTGAGAACTCCAAAAGGTGGGTGTGAATAAAGAGCTGATTCATGGGCGTTTGCTCCTGGGATGCCAGCTGGGCTGCGATGAACCTCAACTAGGTCAGGTGCCTTGGTGCTCATAGACCCAAAGCACCCAGTGACCTCAGGTTACATCACTAATGAAGCGTCCTAGTGCATCCATTAAACGCATCTTACAAAACAAAACATTTGCAGCATGATTAAAAGGAAAACAGAGGAATCCTTGATTACCTCTAGGACTAACAAGAGTTGTTAAAGAAAATACTGTATATGTCAACCTGATCATTAAGATCTGCAACATGCTCTCCCTGTGATTTAATGAAATTAAAATGATCAATCTTTCATAGTCAAAATAAATAGATCATGGCTGACTTTTATCATGGCAAATATGTCTGCACATTTATTAAGGGTGTCAATGACCAACTGCAAATCTGACAACCAGTAAAATAACAGACAACAGGGACTCTGGTCTCCCATCTGTACCCAAATTTTAGCTCACGGCACACCTTAGATCAGGCATCTCAAACTGGTTCCAGAATCATGTTAAGACTGGACTTACTTGATGAGATGACTGGAGTCTGGTGTGCTATTGCTTGGTTGGAAAGAAAACCTGCAGCCACACGGCCCTTTCTGGATCCATTTTGAGACGCCTGCCTTAGACACTTAGACACACTTAGACACCTTTTACTGTCATTATGTATACACAGAGTATATACGAACTATATACGAGAAATGTCATTTAGTACAGCTTTTCAGACAGTAAATGTACATTTCTATTTCCATAAAGTGCACCAATGATGAAATGTAAACAGTGTAGGAGAAAAAAAAAATATGGTGTAAAAAAACGCATTGATATGGAAGCTTAGAGCATTAATATATATGGTGGAAATATGCAATATTTTTGATTTTGTTTTATCAGTGTGATGTAGTCTGTTACATGATTTAGAGATTTATTTTTTGACAGTTCAGCAGTGTGATGGCAGTGGGGAAGAAACTATTGCAGAATCTGCTGGACTTGCATTGAATGCTACGAAGCCTCTTCCTAGAGGGCAGCAGGGAGAACAGTCCATGGTTGGAGCTTGACAGGTCATTAATGATGTTACAGGCTGTGGACCTGCAAGACATAAGAAATATACTGTATCTGTATAAAAACAAGCCC
>NW_015150768.1:637964-652312 GCF_000732505.1 Cyprinodon variegatus | reverse complement strand
ATGGATGGATGGATGGATGGATGGATGGATGGATGGATGATGGTGGGTGGATAAAAACAAGACAATTAGATATTTTACATTCTCAGTCCTATAAAATAAAATAAAATAAATATTACTAAATATCTTCAAAATCTTTGTTAAGGTAGGATGTTATGCTAATATTATATTTACTCCACCATCCGTTTGTTCTGTATCATCATCTCTATCCCCAATTGGCATTGAGTATCTTTGATTGTTTTTCCATTCATCACTAGCTCACCAATGCTCTTATCATGATCAGCTTTTTGTTAACACCCACGAAGTCACAGCTCTCCTCATATAGACTAATTAGTTCCTCTGATTGGTTTTTGATTTTTTTTCTCTACCAAACCTTTAAGATAAAAATACACCAGTGAACGAGTGTGTTAATTAAAAAGCATAACTGAAGCTGTGCGTTTTCCCCTTAGATGGAAGAACTGTAGCCTGAAAGCCAATCAAACGCAGTGATTATTTTTCACAGCTTGCAATATGAGAACATTTCATCAAGCAGAATTCAAGGGTCTGCTTGGCTCTGTGGCTACTGCTGTGGCTTTGTTCTTTAAAGTTAAATGTTGGCCCGTGTACTAGTGATATCCGTCACCTGCTGTCCCGTGTGTGGGCTGTGCACTGACATGCAGGGGAGGGCTCCTGCCACCAAACAAATGTTCCTGTTTACGTCTGGAGTATTCCAATCTCATTACTCAGACAAAGCATTAAGCTGCCCAGCAGTCAAATCTTCTCCAAGTGATTTTAAATTCAGTTACCTCAACTGTTTGTGGAGGAAAAAAATCATGTTTGGAAATTCATATTACTTCTGTTGGTTATCCTGAGAAATAAGATAAAACGTGACACGAATGCTGAGAAAGGCAGGTTGTTGTACGCTGAATATTTATCTAGAAAATATAGCTCAATGCAAATGTATTAATACAACTATAATTTCTTTTCTCATTTTGTCATGTATCAATCACTTATTTTTTTCATAGACCAAAAATACTATAAAGCAAATACAGTCAGAGTATGTATATGAGTAAACATAGCAGATAGTATGTTTACAAGACAGTTCAGTTTGTTCTAGCCTGATCAGAACGCCTTCCACCACATGTTGTTGTTTCTCCATATGGTTATGGCAAACTCTTAACAATAATTATCTTTATTAAATGATTCCTTTTTCTCATTCTTGCATATTGACAAAAAAAAAGTACACAATCATTTGTTTTTTTAAATGCTTTAGAATTTTTCTTAATAATTGAATACTTATTTATTTTCGACTTAATCACAATTTGAAACACAATTTGATCACAATATATGAATAGTAATGGTTATCTCTTTTTATATTTAGTTTTTCTGATATGCTTAAATAATCTTTTAGGAATATATCATAGTGTAGGAGACCTCTTTTGGAATTTAATGTAGGAAACAACTGGATAAATATGATTTTTAAATGATATTAAATGCTCAATCCGGTCCTATCAGTTTGTGTGATTAAGAAAATCTGAAATTGTTGCTATCAATTTTCTTTTTCTCCCAATAATTCTGCTTTAATTCTATGCTCTGTTATATGTAAATGTCAGACCCTTTAAATCTACTTATTTAGAGTAAACCTTTAAAGTTCCAGAGTAGGATTGTTTTTCATGGTGCTGTGATTGCCAGTCTAAAGAATTGGCTTTTTATTGTTTTTACTATGCCTCCATGAGTTTTGAGTTACAAAGTGCAGTTAATGCAGGAACTGCTATTTTATGGTCACCAAAGCTTGTTATCTGTTCCAGTTTATCTAATTTCAGGTGATTCTAGAAGCTTTAGACATCAAACATGATATCATATTAAGTGTAAATCTGTCATGAACAGGAGGCAGATGGACCAGTATTCAAGGTGAGACAGACAGTGGGAAAGTTCAAAACCTTTATTAACAAAAGATAACAGAAACGCGGAGCTGTGGGTCTGCGGACCACAGTGGCTGGGGTGGGGGGGGCAGGGCACGGCCCAATCTCTGACCCTCTGGTTAAACAGTTCAGTCCATCCTCAACAGCTCTGGTTGACATTCCCGCTGTCAGCATGCCAATTGCATGCTCCCTCAAATCTTGCAACATCTGTGGCATTGTGCTGTGTGATAAAACTGGGCCTTTCAGAGTGGCCTTTCATCGTGGACAGTCTAAGGCTCATATGTGCACTAATCATGGGGTCTGATCAGCAACTTGATATGGCACGCCTGTGAGGTGAGATGAATTATCTCTGCCAAGGAGAAGTGCTCACTTTCACAGATTTAGACTGGTTTGTGAACAATATTTGAGCGAAATAGTGATATTGTGTATGTGGAAAAAGTGTTAGATCTTGGAGTTCATCTCATAAAAAATGGGAGGAAAACCAAAAGTGTTGTGCTTGTCTTTTTTTTTTTTTTTTGCAAAGATAGCTTTCTATTGATACAAAATAGTTTCTTCCATAATCTTAAGCCATATAAGCACTCTGCCTGGAATGGTAATGAAATGTTCTATGTGGAATAGTGAAAAGTCATTATCAGCCACGTTGATAATGACATTTCTGTTAAAAAACAGATTTCCTGATTAACATAGACTTGTAGGTACAAATGATGGTTATGAAGTTATTCTCAAAGTGAAAAGGACACCAAAAGGGATAAATTATGCCGAAGCTTCTGTGAGGAACTGTCAATAAAATTAAAGATCAGCACATTTGGAGGAAAATGTGAAACATTTCCCTGTTTGCATACAGATTTTGCAATACTTCAACAAAAAGCAGAACAATGTTTTACTGGTTTCAAAATCCTGGGATGTAAATGTGGTGAAGAAATACAAATAATATCCAACTCAGCATAACAAATTCTATGCACCAAGCACATTTATTTCTTTAAAAATTGTAATAAGTAAAAGGGAAATGTAGATACACTAAGTCTTAGACTTAGGCAAACTTTTTTTGTCATTCTCTCCTTACCAGGAAGCCTAAATCCACTGAGTGCAAAGAACTGAGAGGATTAAACATTTTAGTAGAAAATTCTAAGATATTTTCTGAGTCTTGCCACAAACAAAATCTGAAACATATATAATGTATCGGTCTAAAAAATTAGAAAAATAAATTATTTAGTAAGGGAAAAAAATAATAATAAAAAAAAAAGATTGTTAGCTTGTTTATTTCTGAATAAGGAGCAACAGAGAGCGTTTCTGAGAAATTTAGCCTATATATACTCTGCTTTCCCTTTCCTCTCAGTATATTTCATCCCTTTCATCCCATTCCTGCCCTTCCTTTTCCCTACATCCCATCATCATCATCATCATCATCATCATCATCATCATCATCATCATCATCATCATCATCATCATCATCCTTTAATCTCAATCTACCTCATAAACACAATTTGTTCTTCTTTGTTGCAGATTATTTTTGGGAAGTTCTACACGGGCTCGGAAAAATGAGCGTAGCAGAATTTTCCCAAAGATCTATACCCCAACACTGAAATCTTCAAGCCTTCCAATTTCTCCCTGGATGACAGCCATCCTTCGTCATCCCTTTACCCCTTCTTCCCTTGATCCCTCCATCTCTTCTGACAACAAACCTTCAAACTCATAATTGTTTTGGTCATGTCCCTGCTAGTGAATTGACACGTTGCTACATACTTAGCACTGGCTTCCCAGGACTGTGTGCTGTGCACGCCCCTCTATTCACTCTATATATATGACTGTACCCATCAAGTAAACATCATTAAATTAGCTGATGACAGAACTGTGTTGGGGTTGATTTCTGGAGGTGACAAAACACACACAGGAAGGAGGTCCTGAATCTGACAGCTTGGCGCTAATCAAACAAACTTGAACTAGAATAGATTAGAATTAATCTTTACTGTCATTATACTGTCACAAGTACAAAGCAACGAAATGAACTATCTTCATTTAACCCATCCCCTTGGGGAGCAGTGGGCTGCCATTGTGCAGCGCTTAGGGAGCAGTGTGGGGTTAAATGTCTTGCTCGGTGAGCCAGAGTGGCAGTCTGTGGAAGTGGGGTTTGAACTCTCAACCTTCTGGGATTCAAGCACAATGCCCTAACCACTAGGCTACATTCCCATAACTAAACATGCAAAAGAAGTAATATCGACTTTCAGAAGAAGAAAACTGACCTCACCCCCTTGAGCATTAAAGGTGTCTGTATGGAGAAGGTCTGTACCTTTAAAGACCTGGGCATTGTGATCTCTGAAGATCTGTCCTGGCCCTCTAACACCACAGGGTTCTCAGGTGAAATAAGTTGAAGAGCAAGCTACTGGAGTCCTTCTATCCTTATATTATAGTCCTTATATTACACTCTATCTTAGTGTGGTATGTCAGTTGCAGGTTGTGGACAAAACCGCTCAGAGAATTTTTGGCCTGTCTAATTTCGGGTTAGTTTTCTCCTGATTCAAATCTGCTTCACCACAGCCAGTGCTACAGGGGCACCAGGTCAAGAACTAACGGACTGAAAACCATTGTTTTCCCTCGAAGACATTGTGTAACTAAACCAAAACCCAGAAACTATTTCTTGTTTTACGTATATTTTCTTTCTTAACATCGATAAGAAATGTTCGCACTGGTTGTTGTACTGCATTTTATTTGTCTGTCTTTTAGGTGATGGCACTTAAATCACTGGCCTCTGGAGATGGGGATAAAAAACTAATAACTCAAACCACTTTTTAAAAAAAGTAAAAATACTTGGAAACAAAGTCCAGTGGATTATTTTTTTCTTTTTAAATCTTTTTTTAAATGACTATGACCTGGATGACTGAGAATCTTCACCAGCAACTCAAACTAACTGAACAAATATGCAACACATAAAACAAATAATGATCTGGCCCTTGATTGCTGGGCTGAGCCTAATATAAAAGAACAGACGCAGGTGGATAAGATGAGTGATAACTAGGAACCAGGCACAGTTAGGCAGGTGAATGAAATGAATAAATAAGGTCAGCTATCAGGGCAGATAACGACAAAATAAGGCGAATAACACTGACACTCTCTACTGCAATGCCTTCTTTAATGCCTAATGCAACCGAAATGTTAAAAATCACATGTTTATTTTTTGCCAAATAATCCAAATAGTTAAATAACTTAAGTGATAAATTTGCCTCTCTTTGTTGTTTCCTCTTTTTGGTGATAGATATTTCTATCTGGGTTAAATTTGTTTGTCTAATTTCTTTCAGTATAGACCTCACCTTGAATCTGTATCGACCAAAGATCCACTTAGTAGTGGAAAACCCTTAATAAACACAGACCTCATTTATTGGGTATGAACTGAGGCAGAGGGAATCAGCAAACACAGCTGTTGCTTAGAGGCCCCGATAGTAGGTGGAGGCCCCCAAAAGCCCTTGGCCTAAAATATGAAATAAAGATCCTAAAATTTGTTTTTATGATAAAGCAAAACATTTTAAAGGGTTTAAAGTTATTCTAAATATAAATGTTATGAATCAAAGAGAAACATTTTTTTATAATTTGATTAATATATTAAAAGTCAAACTGTTGTTTTTGTTCAAATAAAGCTTAAGTGAAAACTCAATCTCTTATCAGCTTCACCTGAACCAATGGCGATGTCCCTTGTTCAGCTTCAGCCAATCAGTGTCAGGACAACACCTTCTCCAAAGCCTGTCATCTTTCAAGATTCCCTTCATTTTTACTCCTGGCCTATCTTCTCTCCTGCCCAAAAGCGAAGTTTCACCCACCTCCGCCTCCATCATTCTCAGAATATTCTCAGTTCAACTCACCCTGTGGCTTACTCCAGCACCAGTGTCTGGGCCCCGTGACTTTAGGTTTGTCAGAATTAGCTACATCTTTTTAATGGCTTAAATAATAACTGATTAATATTCAGAGATTTATTACAAACTTGTTCAAAGCCTGAAGCTTAAATGCACAGATTACTTAACAGTTAATAAGAAATTCTGAAAAGTAGACTATTATATAACTGTTAATGTTGATGTTGGTTTAAAAGTCACTCAAATATAATTTACAGATGGACATTACCCATTTACCTTCTTTCACATATATTATGTTTTCAAGTGAACATAAATTGAAGTGCAATTACCGTTTTATATTTGGAGGAAAATGTCATAAGCTTGCAAGCCTAAAAACCACAACACTGACCATGATGAACATGAGTGGTTACATTACACTGTAGGTTAAGATTGATCATTTTGAACAAAACATTGAGCCATTATATTTCAATACATACAGTGATCACTCTTTCAGTTTGATAATGATCTGAAGTATATGGACAAATTAGCTGTTTAATGCCTTTTGAAAATTAATTGAATGTTTCAGAATGTCTCAGCTCTTGTCAAAAAATTGTTGACAAGAACTGAGAAGTTGTGTTCATGAAAGACAGCTGTCAAACCTGATTAAATTACACCAGGACTAACAGTAGAAATTGGACCCTGGGAAAGGATGCCTAAATTTTTTTGTTTTAACCAAACAAACAAAAAAACTGCATATTTAAAATGGTATGAAACTTATAAATTAAAAGAAACCTAATAAAAACTAAAATTAAACAAACAAAAACTTGTATATCCCTTGTGTCCTCGCATTCCACAAATAGAAAAGTGCTCACCTTAACTTAAAAAATTAACTTAAGTTCTTTTTAAGACCCTTACAGTATAAACCTGCTCTTGGTTCGTAGCATTTAATAGCCCTTGGTGTTTTAGTATACTTCTGCCTGTTTTGTCCAAGCCCTCTTTATTTTTCATCCTTTCTATGAATGTTTTTCCGTCATCACATAGGCCTATCCATGAGAGCCGCCTGTCCTCTGCCTGCCTGTTTAAATCTCGCTCACTCTGCGATGCAACTTCCGTTTTCAGCACCACGGACAGCTCCGTCTCTCTCATCCCTCCTCCCCTCCTCACCGAGACCTTATACAGCGGCTTGAGGCAGAGAGGTAAACTTTTGGCAATATCCTGACTGAAGGTTTGGAACCGGTGCATGCAGAGCACTGAACGCGTCCTTCTGCTCCCATGCCTATCAGAGACGCTCGCTGCCGCTAGAAACAACAGAATCCGCGACCCGACAAGGGAGAGGCTCCGGAGAAAGATAAAGGCTCCCGATATGAAATGAATATGCACGGAGACGATTCCGTGAGAAAGACCTGCCTTTATTTGCTGCGGGGGATCAAATTGTAATCGCGATCGTCTCAAAATAAAATAAAAGGAGAGCCGAGTGACTCACAGCACAGAAACAGAACCGAGAGGTGGTTGAAGAGAGAAGGAACACTGAGCAGGAGGGAAGCGAAAGGAGGGAACCGAACTGCATGTGAGACCGCTGGTCCAGGCGCGCGCACACCGGAGGCAAGAGATGCAGCCTGCGAGCAAGCTCCTGACTCTGATTCTCCTCATCTTCATGGGCACAGAACTCACCCAAGTAGGTTTGCATTTTAACGCCATTTTCCACCTGTTTGTTTTGTTTTAGATATAAAAGGTTAATTGGATGTTAATTAGACCCTGAGAATAAGCCCTCTCCCCTCCTTTGGTAGATTAACAGCCTAGGATTACATGATGTGAATGCGTTGTGCTTTCACTATCTCCACAGACAGATAAATGCCAGATCGGTCCTTGTTAGAGAAAGCTGCGATTTATCAGTTATCATTTCCACTATTATGGTATCAGATATGATGCTTGAAGCTTCCTCTAAAACATAGATTATCAATTGATAATGATGGAATGCTGCTCCTTACAGTTATACATCAGGGCTAAACAATCAAATGCAGTGTCTCACATAGGAGGTAGGGTGGGGAGGTGGGTTTTGAGCATGCCCACTGACCACTGTGTGACTTTGCTGGTGCATATGAGTGAAAGGAACAATTAGTTCAACAACAAGCTCAAAAGTGGCTCAATAAAAGGCTGGGTTGTTTATTAAAGATACATTTTACATGCAGTAAAAATCTGTAACATGAGACTCCATTGCAAGACAGTGAGGGGAGTGAGTATATTTATCACAGAGGCCCCTACTCTGGAGTGAAGTTTTTTTTTTCATAATTTACTGTAATTATGCTTGCTTTAACACAAAGTCATATTTAAAACTGCATTGTGGATCCATCTGTAGCTGATAAATTAGAGAGAAAATAATATCAAATGTTGAACAAGCCAGTATCAATAAATTCTTTCCCTCCCAATGGCACGCCACAAGGCACAAACTCAATATTGTTGATGTAAAGTAGTTTGCTGCAAAAACCCTGCTGGCTCTGACAAGCAGCGTGCAGGAACAGTATTGACACAGTGTGGATGTGGGTGGGAAGTGGGGGGTGGGGGGGTCCAACAGGTTTCAATGGAAATGTCACGAGCAGGGGGTAGCTTAATTCAGGGTTGTGTTTTGGTCTGTCAACAGGTTTTTACAGAAAAGCTGCATAATGCAGCTGCAGATACTGAAAAAGCAGCGGTTGGATGAACCCCCTAATTTGGAAACCCCTGATTATTCTGGGATGTCAAACTGAAACTTAAGAGCATAGACAGGAGGTGGAATGGGGCTAAGGGGGTAAAAAAATATTTGATGGCTTTGCAAAAGTTTGATTAAAATACATCAGATAACATCAAATTAAATTGACTGTTTGATCCCAACCTCTTAAACAGCTTCCATTTACTTCATGCTCCCACATGAAAAAAGAAAGTCAGTGCTCACACACTGTAAACTTAGTAGTTTTTTTTAAAAAGCATTTCCATTAATTCTTTATATATTTAAATATTTTGAAATGAACTGAGAAGAGTTGTTAATTGTATTATACAAAAACACAAATAACTTCTTGTGTTGATTTTGTCTGGGTAGTGTAAGTAAGGGGCTAATATTTTAACACTGTTTTAATTAATTCAGTTGAGGTTTTGACCAGTCTGTGAATATCAATTTACATGGATGTCTTCATCTTAAATTTATCTTTTTTTTTTTTTTTTTGCCAAAAACAAAATAAGTAAATTCTCATCCTGTGCTTCTTTTACAGACAAAATAAATGTGTAATTATAAATGAATGATTCAGTGTAGAAACTGACCTTAAATTCCCCCCAATAAGGGATTTAAAAAAGTTTTTTTTTTTTTTTTTTTTTTTTCTTTTCGGAGCAGCAATGCCAACGGATGATGGGAGTGCATTTTAGGTGGCTAGCCATAATTCCCATACCAAACTTCTCCACTGTTTATTACACAATCCATTTTACTTAAAATACACACTCAGACTATTTCTTCATGACTTTCATGAAATATAACATAATTTTATACACCAGAGTTAAAAGGAGCATAGGGTGTTATTTTCCTTTAACAGCTGTGAAAAACAGTATAAATTGTCCCTCCTTTAGGGATGAATCAATGTGATGGATACCTGGAAACTTTGAGTATGATGTGACCAAAATTGGAAGATATAAAACAATATCACCAGCTGTACGTGTTGCTATTTATTAAAGCTTGACACAAATTAGCAGCATTGCTTACTCTTTGATTCATATTTGAAAAATAATCCTATTTGGTTTGTCATGCTAGGAAATAACAGTGAGGTGGGTTGTACATTTTTATGGGCTGTCTTTGTTCCTCTTGGTAGCTCCAGCAATAGAGGCCAGAATTGTGCGTTGTGTTGTCCTCTTGGTGTTGTGCCTGATTTATGTGCAGGTCAGGGCCCACAACACACTGACACTCTTACTTTGATGACCTGGGAGGAGGTGGATATTATTCTAGCACCAGAGAAACAAAATGACAGAATACCCTGACAGCCAGAAGCATTATTGCTTTCCTTTCATGAAAACATAGTGTCCATTTCTGTGTAGGAGGAGAAAACTAAACATCTTCCCACCTCAACTCTGACTGAAACCGAGTATGGAAACAATCAGAGCTCTTTCTATACACATAATCACTGCAAGTCTTACTCCTGAATTACTTATCAGGAAAAAGCCACCACAGCAGTACTGCACTGCATCGACCTCTGATGCTGAACAATGATGCCCTCCTAAAGACTGCATTAAGAGCCATGCTCCAAAACTTTCCCACAGTTTAAATTGGAACGTCTTCTTCTTGATGTCTGGCAGCAGGAGCAGTAAGGCCTCCAATTAGCAGCACCATCCTGCATTGATTCTACTCTCAGTTGTTCAAATACTGCTCCCCGAATTTGGCTTTATAAACCCCACGTTCTTTCTTGGAGCAGTAGTAAGCATTCAGAGCAGCATCTGTTCCTCACCTATACTGCCTGATCCACCAATGGGTACCTTGGCAACACAAGATGGAGCAGGTGGTGCAGTTTAAAGCCACTTTTTTGACACTGTGCAACATGGTTATTTAAAAATTAGCTCAGATTTTAAAGATTTGGTTGCATATGTATGTAGATAGTTTTTTTTTTCTAGAGTGTTTTTAAAACTTGTTCGAAAAAACATAAAATAAAAAAAGGGTTTAAACAGTAATACTCAGTCTGGCATTACATCAGTTCAGAGTGAATTTCATTATGTGTGGTGTGATTGGCAGCCATGATTATGATTCATTATGCTCAGCTCAGGCAAAGGGTGGAGAGAAGGAAGGAAGCAGAAGAGGAGTAGGTGGAGGTACAATGCCTTTTACAGTCCGTTTCTACTCTGCAATATGGGATTTTTTTTTTTTCTAGCTTATTTTGTTTTCACGTTTTGTACCTGTTTGTGAAAAGGTAAAACTCCGAATTCTGTATATGACATTGTGGTTGTCCTACAGGGTACAAACAACCACAGCAGCACAAAGAGCCCAGGCAGAGGTGCTAGCCTCATGAAGCTTTAATGCTGAATTCTAAAGCAGTGGTACGGTAGGATTTTCTGGAGGTGTTTTGTTAAATATGGCAGTTTGTTTTGGTGTTTTTACTAGGAGATCTGTACCTTTTACCTACCACTTATTTAAAAATTAATATCCTGCATTATAATAACTATTTATTAATATTAATGTCAGAAAAACACCCTGAATATCAGTTCAATGGATTGCTGTTCTTCATTAATATAAACCTCCTGAGGATAAATGATCAGTCAATGCTACAAGGCATATCCGCCAATTTATCTTGACAAACAGTCTGATTGATCCATTCAGAAGAGGGTCAATGATTATTAATTGTTTTCTGTCATCATGATTAAATCCTGAGTACCTTAGCTCGATGCTGTGTCAGGCTATTTTGAGATAAGAGTTAGGGTACAGGCTACAAGAAGGATCATTTTAGAAAAAAATAATGGGTATCTGATAATCAATATAAATGTCTTCCTTCCTTGTCCTTTTTCTTTCTTTTTTTGTTTTTTAAAACACACAAAAAAAAACACATGAAAAAAAAATCTATTTTAATTAATATCCAAAAACAAATCTTGCGCAACCAGGGCACCAGACTGGCGATCAAACCCATGGGGCTCACATTGCCCTTAGTCCAGTCGTGAGAATACATCATTAGAAGCTCCCGCTGTCCTACGCTAACCTTCATCTCGTTATACAATCTAAGTGGACAGCAAAGCACAGTGGTGGGTGAATAGCTGTCAATGAAACTACTGTCACTGTGAAATCCCACCTTAAAGGTCATCTACAGTAAATGAGAGAAGCCGCAGGTAGAGGAGAATACTAGATGTGAAAATAATAGACATGTACAGAGATTTTACTTATCCTTTCTTGCAGAGAAAGGCATTATACAGATTGTTCACCTATGTAATCAGATTTTTAACTTGTATCCTGTTGATCTATTACATGGCTGAATTCTGTTCAGCCATTTACAGTTCAGTTCAATATAAAATACTTTATTGACGTATATATATATATTTTTTTTTTTAGATGTTTATAGCTGTAAGCAGGAAGGATCTCCTAAAAGGGTCTGTTTTTGCACACAAAGGGGAGGAGCTTTTGATTGAAGACACTCTGATGTGTCTAACAGTCCTCTAAAAAGGATGCTCACGGTTCGCCATTATGTTCTTTGTTTGTCTTTTTTGTAAAATCATTTCCAGAGGTTCAAGAAAAGTTAATTCTTTATTAGCTTTTTGAGCTGCTTTAAGTAATTTACTTTAATGTTGTTACCCAAGCAGGTGATAGAAGAAGAAATCACACTCTCCATAACAGACATAGAAGATTTGTAGTATCTTGCTGAAAACACTGAAGCCCCCTTAAGAAGTACAATCTGCCTTGTCCCTCCTTGTAGATGGCTTCACAATTGTGTTTCCAGTCGAGTCTGTATTTAGGTGACCTCCACTGCTTCTTCCATGATTATCTGTCCTTCCAAGCCAGTAATCTTACATTTCTAAGGGAGGACGTCCTAAATATTTCTCGATGATGAAGAAGAAAATGAGGAATGGCTTTTTAGTGCCTGCAACATACATTTATCAGCAACAGAGACAGATGGAGACCAAGTGGCAGGAGATGTGCTTGCATAAGCAATCACAAACATGCATTCCCTGAATTAAGTTACAATCTATCTTTTAGCAAAGGGTGAATCTGCAGATTAAAATAAAGATTTTTAAATCAAAATGTCAAGACCTTAGCCTTTTCTGGTTAAAATTATTTTAGCAGATAACTAGTTCCCTCTTAGGTGAAAATAATCACAATCAAAAAAAGGTACATAGTGTGTCACTTTCATGTTGCTTTTAGGATTTGAAAAGAGAATTTGTCAACATAAAAAAGGCTAAATGTAATCTAAAAAAGAAGCCCTGTAATGTGCTACTATGTCTTTTGTTGTTGTTGTTTTTTTTTTTTTTTTTTGGGGGGGGGGGGGGGGGTTCAGTTTTAATATAATATTTACATATATATGTTTTTTTTTTACTGACTGCACTGAGGGTTGTTCTTTAAGCAAACTGCATGTTTTAGAGTCTGTGCAGCAGACAATTAATCAATCACTAAATTAAACTAAACTAAATAAACTAAATTAATAAGTGAGTGATTATTCATCTGAAGTGATGTATTTTCACAAATAGTTTGAGTCAGCAAGAGCTAATGATATTGGAGGAGCATCTTCTTTTAAAGTAAGACATTTTAACCACTTACTGGAGTTTAAAGTTAGGGAAACTGTATTGGTAAGGAAAACACTAGGAATAGGATTCAACCAAACTTTGTTGGTTTTGATCCACATAGCATCGGAAGAGACTTGTGATCTTGCATAATAAATCCCCTGTACACATCTCTTCTTAGTAAGTGGGCACACAAAAGACATCAACAGCTAATAAAACATTTGTTTTATATATTTTTAAGTACTATTTGAATCCTTTCTAACATGAATAAAACAAATAAACTTTAAAACGAGACATTTAACCATAAAGATCCTGAATTTGAGAGCCTCTGCTTTACACCACCTGTTAATTCAGGGTTTATTTGGTCAATTTATAATAAATATTCCCTGGTTCAAAGCAACAACAAAATCAGTTCATGGCCATTTACAAGCAGAAGCTAAAAGAAAATGTTGTGCCAGCCATTCTGTTTGGAATCCAGCACATTAATGCACATCCTACCTCAAGTAAACACATTGTTGAACACTTAGCCACACAAAAACACACATTTTTATAAGATTTCATTCTGTCAAATATGTTTTCCCACTTCAATTCAGCCTTAAATATATTTGAACTCAAAAATAGCTTGTTTTAGCTCATCACTACAACTATTGCAGAATTTAACTCCTTTATTTGAGCTCTTAACCCTTTATAAGGCACTCAGTGAAAGACTTTAAATATCTAAATTTCAAGTAAAGAGTGCACTGCAAAAAACTGAAATCTAAGTACTGTAAGTAACTTTTCTTAAAAAAGGTGTATTTTTTCTTGAATTGAGCAGATAAGTGAGACCCTTTGCAAATGGAATAATAAAATGTACATTTAGAATAAGGAAAAAAAATGCAGTCTCCTATTTCAACTTCATAATATCAAATAATCTGATTTTAAGGATAACAATGCTCCTTCCATAGGAGATGTTCTCGTTTACCTACTCAAATTGAAGGTAAATACACTTATTTTAAGACATTTTCACAAATTTTTAGATCATTTTTGTAGTATGTAATTGGAATCCAGGATAATACCTTATTACCTTTGTAACATTCAAAAAACATGGATATTTTGATGGCAAAAATGATTGTCAATTTAATAACAAGAAACGCCAAGTTGCCCAAATATGTTAAGAAAAATAACAAAAGCGCTTCTATAAGAAATTCATAAAGAACACAGAAAGTGAAAGAAACACATATTTTTGGGTACAACATAACATTAGAGGCTTATTAACTTTTTAACTTTACTTTTTAACTTTTCAATTAGCTTTTTAGCTTTTTTTCTTGACTTAACTTTTTTTTTTACCTTTATTTACAGTAGGTGATATATCATTCAAGTTCTCATCTAATTGCTAAAATGCCTGTATATATATATATATATATATATATATATATATATATATATA
>NW_015150768.1:606792-637954 GCF_000732505.1 Cyprinodon variegatus | reverse complement strand
TATATATATATATATATATATATATATATATATATATACACACATACACACACTCTCCTGAGATATTTTTTTATACTTGCAACACCAAATTCAGCTACACGATGGCGCCAGAGTCAAACAAATGAAAAGCAGGTATTTCATAATTGTTGGGAAAGAGGAAATTTATCAACATCAAAAAGCCAGTGCGCACCACTGCCTCATTGCCTCATCAGACAGTATCTCCATCGCGTCATTTCATTGCTGTTGCATCCGTGCTCCCTTTATGTTGCAACCCTTGCTTTTGCAGCTATAATATATTTAAACCAGCAGCAAATGTCCAGCTTTTAGAAAAAGACTGAGAGAAAAGAATAAGTGCCAGGATCACAGCATCCCCTCAGCATCATTGTCGACTGACCTCATTGTTGTAAAAGCTTGTGTTGGGCAGCTTATAGCTGCGGTGCTAGATTGGCTGTTATAATGAACAGAGCCCATCCTGTGTGACATCATTGCGTTTGGCGCTTTGGAGATCTGTAGCACCTCCTCTCTGCTCCTCACATCCACTTGGAGACGCCCGAGCGAGTAGTTGATCACAGAGCGCACCCAGGAAGGAGGCGGATCCAGATAGTAAGGGCAAACCGGAGCTGGAGAGCAGCATTGTGCGGGACGATCACCAAAGAGGATCTATCCATCTGCTGCTTTCGGGCTTTTACACCCGTCATCATCTCCAGGATCCAGTTTTACGCTCTTGTCTCTGTCCCAGACGTGTGCGTCCAAGCCGCGCATCCTTTTGGAGATGTCCACGAATGGCCAAGCCGAACCGGAGAACCGGTCGGGTCATCAAGATGCTCTGGGCACCGCGACTCGCCTCCCCTGTATCTCCACGGAGTCTGTAGAATGAAGGAGGTTTAAGGTTTTGTCTCAGACCGGAGCGCAAAGATGACGGTGCCGTTGCTGAAGATCGGGGTTGTGCTGAGCACCATGGCGATGATTACCAACTGGATGTCGCAGACCCTCCCCTCTTTGGTGGGGCTTAATACTACCAGGCTGACAGCGGCGCAGGGAGGGTACCCAGACCGGAGCACGGGAGTAAGTTCTATCCTTTCCCCAAAACTGATCCCACGGGAGAATTGATAAACAATAACAGGGGGAAAAAATGATTGGTTAATAATTTCAAAATTAAATCTTATCTTGCGCAAGGACTTTCCAATGATTTGGACATTACAGATTCATTTTCCACATTTTGAGCTGCTGCGTAAAAATGTAAAGTTGCTAATTACCCCCCAGATTTCCCCCCCAATTAAGTAAGAATTGAAGAAATCATGAGAAAACGCATGCAAAAGAAAAATAAAGCGCGCGCCTATGTCCCTCTTTTAGATCAGTAGGAGACTTCATTCGGCATGAATGAAAGGAGGCGCTCAAAGCCAAGGCTTTATCAGATACCATCTCCATGGTTTATCATCTTGCCAGATAGTTAAAAACTATTTTGTAGATTTTTGGCAGGAGATACAAAAATAGGCATGATTACATATTTTTTTATTTTTAATTAAAAATTAGGGGTTTAGAAAGTTTAATGCAACGTCAAAATGGGTCCCACATAAGGGTTAGTATGGCTATTATAATTTCAAAACCATGTATTTATCTGGTTGTCTTCAAAAGCAGAGATGTGGTTTATATTTAGAAGAGGGAGACATTTTCAAAAGGATCAAAAGATGACAGGAACATAAATAGGCATCAATTAATTGAGGTTTAACTCATTGACATTCATCCTTTCCTCTCTCAAAATCAACATTCAGTCCAAAAATCTGATGATCAAGAATGCCTGGAAGCAGCAGATTTCTAGCGCCGTCCATTGCCCCTCACCCACCCCTTCAACTGTCTTTATGATGCCTGTGCATGTAGAGATTTGGAAATCCTTTAAAAATATTATTTTGGTGTTGCATCTTTCCCTCAATCAGGTCAGATGGGTATCAACAACTCAAATCTTGAAACAAAAAACGTTTCTTTATCTTAAATATATTTTAAAAGTAAGAATTTACAAGATGCTCCTAAGCAGTGTATGAACAACAATGCACTATTGAATTCCTTCAAAATAGGCAGATGTCCTGAGCATATATTTTGAATCTAATGGCTATACCATTTTTTATTTTCATTTTTTTCTTTTTTTTTGTGTGTTGCAGTCTTATTATTATTTTTTTTATTTTATCATTCAGGGCCAGGAAAAACTTGACCCCTGAATCTTTAATCTTTTGTCTTGTAGTGAGGAACTACTCTGTTTTATCCTCATTCCTCTGTATAACAACACCTCTCTAGTTGGATTAAAAAGCAGCTGGCACACAGTCTGACACCCAGCCATGAATGTCTTAAAAAAGCCACCTCTTTTCTCTTATCCCACCAACAGGATAGTAAATGGATTAGTCATGTCCCATGTGATGATTAAAAAAAACCAAAAAAAAAAAAAAAAGAATGACATCATAAGCCTCCAGTTGTAGAGCCGTGACAATCAGCAAGCACAATGAATAAGGCCTCTTTTTTTCCCCTCACTGTCAACATAATTTTTAAATTCATAAAAGTGCAAAAAAAGAATGTCTGCATATTCTTTAGGAAGCGGTATCAGATTTTAATACATTAAAAAAATGCTCCTTATTAAAAAAAAAAATCTCAACCTGACCGATTTATGGTCTGAAAATGGTTAAACTTCATAGGTTTGAAAGGAGAACTGAATAGGAAGAGAAAAACTGCCAATCCTCGGTGAGAACAGATCTTTAGAGAAAAAAGAGAGAACGATTCATAAAAAAAAAAAAAAATATGATCCTGATTTCTGGTCAGAAAAAAACAACACAAAAAAACTTCCTTGACCACTGTCCAATTTACAGTTACCCTGTGGATGAAATAGAAATCCATCTGGACTCCATCTGGAAGCAAAACATTAAATAAATTAATTGATTCTGTTAATTTAGTTTTCAACTAATGAATGTCTTTCTTCATATGCATACAAGTGGCTCGTTTGTAAATCCTTGTTCTCTTGGGGCCACACGGGCATTAGGGAACCCCGAGCAGTTGCAGCTGGCTTGTCCCTCAAGCTGACTCTAAATAACAGTAGTAGGTTTGGCATTTCTTCAATAAAATGTTTTATTGAGGTTCAGCACCTGGAAACGTTTCTTAAATCCCAAGCAACAAAAGGCTTTCTTGGACAATTATTGTAACTTTCTTGGTAAACGTTGTCTGTGGACAAGTCGGTGTATAGTTTCCATGGTAACAATCTACTGTAGGTCAATAGATTTCAAGCAGAAATGTTTTATAATATCTGTATAGTTTGAAAATCATAAGATAATAAACTGGTGGCAACTAATCTTGCCACCAGTTTATTATTGCAGGATCCCAACCTTGATTACTTAGACTATTTCACAGAACAAAGAAACCTAATATTACTATACCCTTAATACAATTATTTTCTATGCAGTTTGCTGCTATTAAGCATTTTTCTCTTTTTTATCCCCTATTTTGTATGAAGGTTTTGCCAGCAAACCCAGAGGAGTCGTGGCAGGTGTACAGTTCTGCCCAGGATAGTGAAGGAAGGTGTGTCTGCACCGTGGTGGCACCCCAGCAGTCCATGTGCTCGCGGGATGCCCGCACCAAACAACTGCGGCAGCTGCTGGAGAAGGTAATTGCTTGGTTAAATACCTGGCAACAGCAATCAATGTCTCACAGTACCCAGGGTAACCATTTTACCCTTTCTCTCACACACACAAAGAGATGGTGTCCCAGTCGCCACACTCAATACGGGACAAGAATAGAAATCATCCGTCTAATGAGCTCCCTGGGAACCCATGTTATCATGGGAGGCAGTTGAACGCTGAACTTAAATTGTGCTGCGTTCACCCAGAACAACATATCTAATGATGCAACACAGCTTAACACCAAGGCTCGGAGCTAAGACACCATCCTTAGCAGATAAGCTAATCAGAAATAATGGAGATTTGCTGATTTACATGAGCCGACATTAAGAGATC
This sequence comes from Cyprinodon variegatus, assembly GCF_000732505.1. Lineage (NCBI taxonomy): Eukaryota > Metazoa > Chordata > Actinopteri > Cyprinodontiformes > Cyprinodontidae > Cyprinodon > Cyprinodon variegatus. The sequence continues at coordinate 633,965 of NW_015150768.1, read as the reverse complement.
CCTCTTAGGTTAGTGAGTGTGTCAAGTGGAACATTTTTGAAGAGAAAAATGTTGGAACAGCGTGCCTTCTTCACTTCTAAGGCCCCCAACTTGTTGGCCTGATGTCAGTTTGTGAATCACCACAAAACAAATGCTAAGCCAAAAGCAACATATTGAAAGCCTGTTGCTTTTTTCTCAACAGTATACACCTAAAAACAATGTGTTTTTACCGGATCCCCAGGTCCAAAACATGACGCAGTCCATCCAGGTGCTGGATCAGCGCACCCAGAGGGACCTTCAGTATGTAGAGAAGATGGAGTCCCAGCTCCGTGGCCTGGAGACGAAGTTCAGGCAGGTGGAGGAGAACCACAAGCAGAACATCGCTAAGCAATACAAGGTATGGAGCCAGTTTTGCAGCGATCCATCCTAACATCATACCCTCATAGATGCAGTGTTACTCTGTGTTAACAGCTTAACCCATTCTGTGTTGTCTCTAAGTAGAAAGAGCATAGAATCATTACCTTCATAATAGTGCACATTCAAATATGCCTCATTAAATATGTAAATATTTAAATATTTATTGTCTCGGCATAAAAGTAGCTTACAAACGACATACCATATAGCTGTATAATTATACCGAATAAATAAATGGAATATATCTGCAAATAAAACAATTGTTTTGAGTAAATTGTTTTGCACTTAAGTCTGTCTCTGAAATTGATGCTGCCGATTGTATTTGGTCACATTCTGATACTTTATGCATGAGGTCCTCTTATATCTCTGCCTTTTTGCTTCAGTTCAATTTAGTCAACTCACCACCTTTAAATCATTGAGCTCTCCCTGTTAAATTGGCCTAAAACCAAACAGCGCTGCACTTCTGTTTGGCTTTGCGGTTAAATCCATGACATTTAAATCAATAGACGCTCATCGAAATGCATTTGGTTGAATATACCAAGGTAAGCGCTTGGAGATAAACGCCTCTTAAGTCAGCTTGCCTTTAAAAACATGCAGCAACAAGAAGTTGTCTGTAGAAGAAAATTTTACACTCAATTTCTTACATATTATCAAATTAACAGTTTGAGCTGCTAAGCACAGCATGGTCAGACCAAACAAATAAGTAATAACTTTCAAATATTTCATATTAAGGGTGTAGCAATAAATCCAGCTCACTACTGTAGATGACACAATATGATGCACTATATTAGGTTCACAATAAGGCTGCACAATATTAGGAAAACCTGCGTTATGCAATAACAGTGCATAATATTGCAATAATGATATTACCTGCAATATATGAATAATTAGTTACGGTGGATCCATAAAGTTATTACTTTTCCTACATTTTTTATAACATTCTTATTCCAGATTGTATTAAATAGATCTTTTGCCTGTGAAATGCTTGGAATCCATTAAGTATGCAGTGTTAATGTCTTTCTGCTATGGATTCCTAGCAGAAAAATAAAGAAATAATAACAACAAGTACTTAAAAGGGCATGTTTTTTACATCTGTGGAATGGGGATATGGGATAAGTGATTCCATGACGGGATGTGGCATCTCCTGTCCATTTTGTTTATCAGACTGATGAACCTGTCAGTTCACCATATTCATGGTCTCCTTTAATTATTTGAACTGCTTTGAGGTTTTCTCATTTGCAAGACTCTGATACTCAGACAATTGTCTGACTGCTGCACTACATTATTAACTTTTCAGCAGTAAGAAGGCTTTACAACGAATTGTTTTATATGTGATACTGAGCCTTTATACCGAGCTTCCCAGAGCAGGCAGGCAGGAGGCCGCATGGTGTTACAGCTGCTGTTTGCAGCACTGACAGGTGTGCTTTGGGTACCTGGTGGAGAAGTAATGACACCAGATGATTAACTAGCTCATCATTCTTGCTATAACCAATACCCTTCTGCATCCCACTCACAAAAAGCGTGGAGAATAGAGTAATATGTCGCCCTCACAGTATGTAGAGTTTAGGCCAAGTATGTGGGAGCCTGTAGCTATGTTTGCAACCTTCATTTTGCTAGCTCCAACAGTTTTCAACTCTTGCTACAACTTCTTGTGGTTGTATTTAATTTCACACATGAGATCAGTCTCATGGTTGCTGTAAGTGCTGCATGTGTTTCACAGAGTTCCTGATTTTGAAGAACATCGTCTATTTTATAGTAGAATACAGATTTCCATCTGATTAGCCAAATATGTGAGGGGCTTCATTTGATTTATCAAATATGTCAACAATGTGATTGACAAAACACTTATAATGGGTAAATGCAAACATCTGAGGAAGTCTGTTATCAATGTTAGCATTTTTGTGCGCTACGCTTATTACACAGGTGGTTATCGCAATTACAACCTCATTATAAATGTTTAATATTGTGCAGCCTTAAATCACAAGAATAATAAAAAAATCACGTTTTGAGATTCATTGGAGAAAAGTAAATCTAAAGTTTTGTTACTTTACAAATAAAATTTTAAATGTGATTGTAAAGATCTATGATGAACACAAGGATCCAGTCCGGAAATGGCGAGTGGATTCTGTACGTTGAATGCTCAGCCTAATATGCACTCAACTCCGTGTTGGCTATAATTATGGATTTCCCTAAAACGTACTCACACATTAAAAGTGTTACACATTAAAACTTTCTGATGCACACTAACAGTAAAACATACATTTTAATCTAATTGTTATTCTTAATTGGTGATAGCAATATAATCCAAAAATACATTTAAAATACTTTTGTGTTTCTTATATTTGCAGTAGAACTATGTAGTTCAGGATGAACCAATCTAAGTATTTTAAATTTTGATGCAGGAAGTATAACATGCAGTCCAATAAGGAAACTTAAAAGCAGTTTCAACAAAACCTACTAATTTATCTAAATTAGCATTTCTAATATAGTTCTTAAAGCTCGTTTAGCATTAGCTTCTTCTAGGTCAACAGAGTTGAGTAATGTCCGCCAATCCTAAAAGCAGGTTAGTATCAGAGTTCTCCTTAAATGTAACAGAACATCTCAACAACTACTTTCTTTATTTAAAAATAAAAGTTTCAAAAACAGATATATGTTATCAAACTTAATAGATAGTAATTGTATGGCAATTCACTTCACCAAATATAATAAATGTGATATGTATAATAGTTGGGAAGTGACAAATTCTGAACTGTAAGGAAAACTCCTTTTCTTGGTTTTCTTAACTGGCGTACCGTTAAATATTACCAAGAACTTTGAAATAAATGTAGTTATGTGCACATCCATAAAACATAGAGTTCTTCTGCATCTTTAGCTTTAGCATTGTATCTAAAGTAGCTTCTGTTTTCATATAGTCTGTCTTCTACATCTCCTTGTGTCTCTTTCTGTCACTTATGCATGCATTGTGAATATCTCATTTGGCCATGTTCAGTGCATGCGCGGAATTTACTGTAACACATCAAGTGCGTTCAACTAAATATGTGTGTGCCTTTGTGTGTCTCTTGAGTCAGGTTAGAAAGCTCTAGCCCCTGTCAACAGTCTTTCATTTTCTTGCTTGCAGGGCTAACTTTAAGACATGTAAAGAGAGCCACAGGGAAGAAGAGGCAGGTCAATTCCAGATTCCCCCCCCTGAACTGCGCCACAGTACTGAGAGTGTTTGGGCATCAAACAGTTAATTTACCCTTAGCATCATTAAGATTAAGAGACCCTCTCACCCTTCTCCCAAACCAACCCACTACTGATCTATTCCTGCATGTTACTGCTGTCAACGTTTTCCATCTTAAAAGCTTTTTGCTGGCGTGAATACATTATTATTATTATTATTATTATTATTATTATTATTATTATTATTATTATTATTATTATTATTATTATTATTATTATTATTAATTGGTGTTAGTCATTTTTATTTTGGCTTTTGTCTATGCATATTTGGTTAATCAGCAACTCTTAACGTAAAGCTCTAGTCGTATAAATTCGAGACACTTTGTTGTGTGTGACATGTAAAGCATGTAACCCTTAATACGATGTTGCATTTTGAACGTTGATGACCAATAAAGAGCTTTCCCAATTGTTGTCCGTGTACTGAGGGCTTGCTTTTTTATAAACGGCTGTTTGCCACTTTGGGGACAGGAGGCCCCCCCTGTTCTGCTCGTCCGAGAGGGTGGAAACTATCCTTCAGGTGTTTCGATCAGACACACACCAGCACAGACAAATCATAAAAACAAAGACGGCTGTACACGTGACACACAAACAACAAACACGGAGACAAGTAGTAAAGAAGCAGGGCAGAGATAGAGTAGCCAGGCTCAGACAGGTGTTTTGTTTTGTTACTTTTCTTTCCTTTCTTTTCTGGACAACGGGTCTCCCTTTGTCGGGCCTGACACTCAACCGAGCTTATTCTAATCCTTTCAGGCCATAAAGGCGAAAATGGAGGAGCTTAGGCCGTTGATACCAGTGTTGGAGGAGTACAAAGCCGATGCCAAATTGGTATTGCAATTTAAGGAGGAGGTCCGAAATCTGACGTCAGTTCTAAGCGAGCTACAAGAAGAGATGGGGGCCTATGACTACGAGGAGCTCCACAACAGAGTGTCAAATCTTGAGGAGAGACTGCGAGCATGCATGCAAAAATTAGGTAGGCACAGAAAGTTGTTGGCACACACTTTGCTTCAAATATGTGCATGCACACATACTGACGTTTAATAATTTCTGGGCTAATTTTTAAATTAGCCCAAAAATTATTTTCCATTATACACATTATGAAGGATGCAAGGGAATATTTTTGGTGGGTTGATTCCTTAAGTCCCACCCGACACCTCACTACCCCAAAATTCCCCAAAAGACAGTTTTATATCAAAAAAAAAAAAAAAACATAACTTTTGTCTAGGGCAAAAGAAAAGTATTAGGCCTAATCATACATCTAAAAGACATCTTATTAAAACAGTAGTCAAAAATATCAATATAAAAGTATGAATGATGGAGCAAAAAATTTCTCTCTTCCAAGCTCTTAGTAACAGTGGTCAGAAGACCTCATTTAAAATGGGTTCTGAGTTGTTTGTTGTTCTTATTTTTGTAGACAAAACAGTGGTTTAGTTTTGGTGTATTATAGCTTTTTCATACCCATTGATAATTAGCAGCTGAATGAAGAGAAATAATATATTTTGCAAAAAAAGGACCTGAAAAAAACTAAAAAGAAGTCAAAATTCAGAGAATAACTTTGGCAATCTACTGCAGTCTTAATAAAATGTTCCATATAAACTCAAAAGATTGGTAAAGCATTGGATCCTTGGATGCTAAACAGGTTAAAAAAATTAAGGATTCAAATAATTTATCTCACTACTTTGTTCAGATTGATCGTGTAGACTGATATTTCTATACTTTTAGTATGTATAGCTAACTTTACATTTCAGCATTGCCATCTTTGTTCTATGATACTCAGCACATTTAAGACGGACAAAATGATGGGTTGCAGTAGGTGAATTTTTTTATAAGTGCTGCATGGTTTTGCAGCTCAGCTTATATTTCTTAGCACCCTGATAACATATACCAATGATTTAAATATTAGGGTTCTGCTTGTTTCCATTCTTTATTATAAAATAGCACATAATAATAGTTAAAAAAAATAAAATTGTGCTTATTGTGTTAGCTCACACAGAAGAAATCAGAAATATACAGCTTTTGATGGAAAAAAAAATGCAAAAAAAGATAAGTTAAAAACATTAAATGCTTTAGTAGAAACATTATTGGAACAGTTGTTGGTACCCCTGACAACCCCTTTTTGATAAAGAAAAATAATATATAATTCACAATCTTCTCCGGCAGTTTGCTTGTAAAAGGATCCATATTTAGGTTTCTGCTTTTTCCAAAAACATGAAGAAAAGGGACATAAACAATCTTTAATGCTCACTGTCTGAGAACTTAAGGACTGAGTAGCATCTCATTGTATACTGTCCTGACAACAACCATTAGATCACATCAATATTGTGTTTGTTTTAAGAAACAACCTTGAGGGTTTTAAAATTAAAGAAAAAATCAAATCATTTAGAAACCTTTTGTCAACCTCTAAGCACGGTGGAGGATATGTGATGCTGTCTTACTCAAATAGCCTATAAAGCTTGGTAAGAATCCTCAGAGATGCTTTCAAATACCAGAAGATACTGCTAGTCTACTAGTACACAATATGGGTCATTAAAGGGGTGGGATAAGAAGTCAAAAACTAAAGGCAAATCAACTGAGAAATGATAAACCAGCCACTAATTCAACTTTCATAGAGGTCTCAATCTAAAGACCAATAATCTTCACAAAAAAACTTTTGAAGAAGTGAAGGCAGGAGAAAATAAATGGATTCTGGAAGATCTAGACAGTCTGTGCAAAAAGGGAAAACTAAGTAAACTTGAAGGATTATGCAACAGAAATAGAAGACAAATGCATTTTTAATGTTTCCTTATATCTCTCCCAGTGCGTGAGCATTGCCTTCCTTTTTTTTTTTTTACATTTTAGGAAAAATAATGTGACATCCTGCTATTAAAATAGTCCCTCATCTCAGCCTTCCTAATATGGGTTCTTTAACAAAGAAATATTATCATGACAGTATTATTAATCACGCCCCATCTCAAAGCAGCACACAAGAACATGCACATAAAGACAGCTGCACTGCTCACGTGTATTCACCTCATAAGTTGTGATCTCAGTCTTTTCTTCGTTTTTAGCCCCTTCCTCAGTCTCTTCACACTTCTGACACAGCGCACGGTGCTAATAGATGCACACCCACATGGTGACTAAGACATATTACAAGAGTGGAGACACTCGGCACATCGCGGGTATATTGTGTCCCTGTTTGAATAATTCACAGTGCAAGATGACGGAGGGAAATTCAGAAAAAAAGTGTTTCAGCTACAATGCTCTCTGTTAACTCATTTCAGCTCACTTGCCTCTTCTTTTGTTGTTTTATATGAGCAGAAAGCAATAGATAAATGTTTCCAAAAGAATTTATTTTTGAAATATATAAGGCAGTTTTCAATTGAGGATTCCCTTTATCAAAGGAAACAAGCTTTCCAAATCAGAATGGCACTATATTAAAATGTAATTTCCCCTTCGAGTTAAATTAAATGGAAACTAAGATTAATTACATTTTTCGTTCACTTTCACGAGCCACCCCAGACCTTATTACGATCAGACCTGAGGAATCAATAACTTGCTTAAATCGAATCAGTGCGTCAATATCAAGTAGATGAAAATATCTCAGAAAGCGGCAGATTGTCCTTGAGATTGATGTCATGCCTGTTAAAAATCAGTCTTTGACATCAATCAGTGCAGAGAAGGTTCCAAATTCATTTTTTAGGCTCCAGGATTCCTCTAAACTACACCGGGAGACATTATCCTCAAATCGTGAAACCATTTAAGAGTAATGACTGTCCTAGATGTGGTTGGCCAACCAATATTATTCGTAAAAGCATATCGACAATTCATCCAGGAGGTCACAAATGAGCTCAGTTGTCTCATACACCCATGGGATGAATTTCTGTGTTTAAAATTTATCAAAAAGACACTGAGTACAAATTACATCTTTTGAGTCATTTCGACCCCCAAATTCCCTGCAATCTTAACACAATAGGTATATTAAAGACCCTAAATACAGTCGCTTTTTACCTACCGTTATTCCAAAAATGTTAAAAAAGTTTAATAAAAACAAACCACTGGACCTTGTTTCCAAGTTTGAAGATGTTTCGCTTCCCATCCAGGAAACTTTCTCAATTAAAAATGTCATCAAAAGCAAAGAGTAGCCCAACAAAGCTTTGTGTTGGCTAAGAAAACATGCAAATTGAACCACAAAAAACAGGTCCACCCCTTAGTAATGGGGAGTTGTTGAGGTCACTGTTGGCCTGCAATACCACATACTGGCCTATGCTTCTGAAAAGGGAGACGTTAGGGTCAATGTTGGCCGGGCTGACCAGGTGAAATGTTTTGGTCCCCTGGATAGTGATTAGGGTTTAGAGAGGTTTGCGTATATAAGCTGTAAAATATGAATAAAGATGCTATGACAGAAAAAATTTGATTGACAGATGACCATTGATATATGATTGACCAAATTTAGGTGTACAAGCTGACGTATAACTAACTGGCCTGCATAAGATAACGAAAAAAAAACAGATTTTAAGACTGGATTTTGTTTTTAATAGAAATTTTCTGACTTTTGGGACAATATCGTCTGATAAAAAGTACATTTATATTCATGTTTAAGCCAGAATGATTTGACGTTTAAATATGACTTCCCTACGACTTTAAGTTTGTCTTTTTCTCTCTTAACATAAATGGCTTCCTACCTTTGCTGCGTTAGGATCTGGCGGACTTCTCATAATGTACTGACCCAAGATTTTTGCCTTTTAACTGACATTTTTAACAGGAAACCATTCAGCCAATGGTTTGGATTCTCTAGTTCGTCTACACAGAGGTTAAAAGGCATGGCAATGATCCAAAAATCACTAGTAATTACTCCTCCGAAAGGCTCAAATATCAAATTCTGCTTGTCTTGGAAGGATATTTGTTGACTGTGCTATATCAGTAATGTGTGGAAACAAAAGATAAAAAAAGGAAACCTATACCTACACATTTATTTTACAAGCCAACTCCAACCCACGAAGCTCCAGTATGGGGCCAGAAACCTTTCTGTGTTTCAGCTCCCAGTTCGCTGAACACGCCACTCCTCATGTCTGTGGTTAGGCAGCTGAAGAGAGGGGAGCTGGGACCTTTGGGATGGAACGACAGTGTGTGCGAGATCAGAGGAGAGAGAGGCGAGGTCACACAGCGAGACACTGGCTTAGGCAGAACAGAGGATGGCTCTCTGTTTCATCTTTCCATGCTCGCTAAAGCTCTCATGCATAGTGTACAAAAAAATACACTACAGTTCCATACTGCTATACAGAGATTAAACTGCCCAAGGTCAGCAGCCTTATTTGCATTTCAACAACAGGGAGGAAAAAAAGGCAGGGGAGAAGCAAAAAATGTCGCTCTGATAGACAGGAAGGGCTGTTGGAGGGGTGGTAATGGAATGGAGTAAGTGAAAAAGCAGGAAAAGTGAATGAGAGTGAATAGAGTCTCTGCTGAGCTGTCCTTCAAGCTGTTTTGTGCCAGAGAGACTAACGGCCCCACGGCTGTCGGGACACAATGGCCATCGATCATGTGGACATGCCAGCTTGCTGGGCAATAATCAAATAAATAAATCTCTCTAGTCACTGTGCCCCTGCAATGTGGATGCACACAGAGCCTCAGGCAAGTGGATCCTCTACACACTAAAAACACTGATGGATGGGGCACAAATACCTCGGCTGCCTGCTCTAAGACAGCTCATTCTCTCTATTCTCTTTATTTGGAAGGTAAATAACAAAAATCTCAATATGTCTGCACCTACACTGTAACATCAAATTCAAACAAGATTATTCAACAGTTGATGATTTAAAGCCTGCATATGAGAGTTTTTTTTATCTAAAAATAATCTTTTTTCTTTCATTACATCATCAATTAAACCGTTTTTAATGTATCTTTATGTCAAAAACATTTACGTTGAAAACCATTAATACATATCATAGTGATTTTATGTCGCAGACAAAAAGAAAAAGGGTAATTCTTATGAACAAAATCAGTTTCTAACTGATTGTAATTTCATTTCATTATAGAGATATACTGTAAAACTTTGAAAAAAACTTAAAATCTGTTGCATACCTTTGACTCAATAGATTATTCCATCTTTAATCCAAGCTCTAGTTAAAACTGGGTGGCAAGGCTTTTTCTTAGGTGAACACGATCTTTTCATCCAACAATGATACCCCCTCCTCTTTCCAGATACTCTTTAAACCACTTTGTTTTCATGGCTGTCTCTCGATAACTCGAGTTTCTGTCCTGCTTTATGGATTTTCCATTGTGCAGAGGTCTCTCAATAACCTTTACTTGCTTGTTCTTTAGCCACCCCTATTGTTGTCTTAGAAGGGCCTCTTGGGTTATTACCATGCAGGGAGACTCACCTGTGACCCGTCTTTTGTCCTCTCATTCTGAACCCAGCAGTGGATAACATGTCCATTGGTCCTTCAACAAAGAGGATTTACTTTCACAGCAAAACAGACTTAAAACATGTTTCCGCACCTCCTTCCATGACAGGAATGACAGGAAATTATTTTTCTTCATACACATGAGATTTAGCTAAAGCTGGAAAAACTTTGGTTTTTAGGCTCATTTAACCACAGTGCCTTCTTCAGAGCTTTCTTGGAATCATTGGGACTTAAACTTGGAAATCTAAGACTGGCATGTACGATTCCAAACCATTATGATCAGGTGTGTTACAGTATGTGCATTCTTGGTGACTGATGTCCGGGCTGGCTTCAAATCATCATCAACAAACTCCTGTTTAGCTTCAGGTTTAATCCCTCAAATCAGCCATGATTGCCCTCACCACATGAGCGAAGACCACGTATGGAGCTTTAGGCCAAAGGTGACCAAAAATCAAGTTGTATGTTTTCCATAATCTCTCCAACAGTGATCAAATTCTAATAAGGTATCTAGATCATGTTTTGTAGTCCATTTGAAAATTTTGAGAATCAGCTATCTTGACCCCAATTCTGCACTCTGTCTATGGTTGTGGACAGATTGGTAACTGAAGAAAGGCATTCTGTGGACTTGTATGCAGACACATGTAATCCATTAAGGTCAGTCATATCTGTAATTTCTAAAGTGAATGAATTTGGGTCAACATAAGCACATAACTAATTTATATAGAGGAATTGTGGGAGATTAGCAGGTACAAAAATGCATTCGCTGAGTAAAGTGCAGACCTTTCAGTTTTGATCAATTTCAGCTCCAAACAGTGGGCAAAACGTGTATTGTTTTGACTGAGGGAAGACATTTCTAATGAGAACCAGTGTGCTAAAGACTATAGTGTAGTAAAATCCTGAACTCCCACTCACCTGGGGTCCGTTTCACAAAGAAGGTTTACTGAAAACTAAGTTTTTTAAACCTGAAATCAGGTAAGCCCTGAGTTTTATGTTTCAAAAGGGGTTTACTCAACTTTTGTTTCTGTTACAGCAGTAAAATTCTTCCCAGAGCTAACCTGGTCGTTACCCTCCGCCAATGCTGTTATTTTATTTCCTATTTTAGTCACAAGATTTTTCTCATGGTTTTGTGCAAACACTTAAAAGAAAAAAAGTCACTAGGTCTGTTAGAGACATCATGTGTTAAAAAACACAAACATATGTCCTTCTGATGAGAATCCAGTTAAAGAATGATTAGCATTGATTTGCATAAAATAAAATATGCGTATAATGAGAGATTTATCAGACCACTTATCTTTGATATTTAGAAAATTCTCTAATACAATCCATCACATGCATCCAAAACCTTATCTGTTCTCAAATCTGCAGCATTGCAGAGTTGTATTTAACAGCACTTGATATCAGTGAAAGCACATTGTCGTGTGATAACAGCTTTATAGAAAACAACTGCACAGTCAAACAGGACCAGTCCCATAGAATGGCTTCAGACTGTGGCTCCCCTACCCTCTAGTAGGTTTCTTATGGCTGATAATATGCAGCTTATCATTGAAAACAGCTGTGGCTAAAACCTTAAGGTTTCTTCACCTTTACTCACTTTATACCTTTATCTACTTTATTTAAAATGTACCTACTTTTTTTAAAACAGCATTTTAAAGCTTAATTTGAATGAATTCCACATGAAGTCACAAAGATCTAATGCAGTGATTAAAAACAGCTTAGTTGAGAGGATATAACATTTTTTGTTTTGGTTTGTTTAATATGATCAACATGCAGATATTTTTATTTTATACCATACAAGAAGAACTACTGAAATAATTTTCAAATTTCCCGTTAATAGATTAATTATTTCAAGGGAAAAATTAATAACTCTAGGGTTAGGATTAGAATGAATATAACGTTAACCTGCTGAGCCTACTAGTAGGTTGAAGGCACAATCTGAAGCCATTCTATCAGACTGATAACCACTAGTAATGGCCATTTAATGGGATGATAACATCCGAAGAGGCTGCAAACAGCCAGTTTGTATTTACTGTGTAATGGAAAACGGAATCATCATGAGGAGGAACCCCATGAGATGATGTACAGGTCCTACCTATTAGGATGTTTTTATACTTCATCTTCACCTGCGGCCAGACAATTACACCTACATAGATACATTAATCCACTACCATTCAAATCATAAAACAGTTTTCCCCATGATGTTATCATGGTTAACAGTCTATGGCAAGCCATTTTGATATGTATTAGTTTGAATGAATATGTATGTCTGATATCTAAAAAAAAATGTTTCCCCTGTCAAAATCAACATTTCAAACAAAAGGACATTCTTCACTTCTAGAATAAACATTCTGGATGTCTAAAAAATTATTTCAGATCTCCATATTCCTATTGCTACTGGTCAGTATTTGTATTATTTTGACTAGGAATAAATGTATTTCAGATATCATAAATACATATTAAGTCAATCTGATACATATCAAAACAGACACTTCAAATGTGTCAATATTTCTAGGTATTTAAAACTTAATTCGTTCAGGTACAATTTTGTCTCCATACTTTCTAATATTCAGTTTCTTCTGTCAAAAATGCATTTCAAAAATCTATAATTATAGTTTCAATTAGGAATACTGTTTTGACTATTTTAGAGAACTACACATGGAACAACAGAGAGGAGAGTGCTTTTAATAGCAAAAACGCATTAACTTGAGCAACAATCTTCTCCTTCACCATCTCCCTCTCCTTTCCCAGATAGCTTACAGACATGGGCCACTTCAGGCAATAATCAGGCACTGTAGGCATTCATCTGGCCCACAAAAAACAGATGTATACCTAAAGTTTCCCACATACAGCTCTGCAAATGTGGCTGACTTTACCTAAACGGATTTTGGCCAGTTAAGGCCGAAATATGGCAACTAAACATCCGCTAATATGGATGTGAGCCTAAAGTGGCTCACTTAAGCGCAGCAGTGCTACAGCTACAATTGCAAAGAGATAATGAAACTAATTGTGGTGAAATAATGTCATAGATATGTTAAAAAAATAATAAATATTTAACCCTGGTTCTGTACCGTATTACTGCACCACTGCTGCCGACCCCCGCTTTTCGACCCCTAAACCTCCCCATCAGCGAGTCATGTGCTTAAAGCCTTAAAACAGATAAATATAATATGTTCGATAATTTTGCTCTAAACACATGTATAGATCCCAGGAGGTAGTTGCTGCTTTGCCTAAATATCAACCCTGCAAAATTTGCAAGAGTATACAATCTCTCAGGGAAATTTAGAGGTCGACTTCTGTCTGTATAACAAATGGTGAAAGGGGGAAGTGATGTATGCCGTAAAGTAGTCTGCACATTTGTAGTTCTGCTGTGTGGCAGGGTTACTGTCACCCTCCTCAAAGTTGCTTAGTGCCAGTTAAGGCGATACAGCCCCTCTCTGGCCATGACAGAGGTGTCATTCAACTAGTTGCAAGTTTAAGTATAACCAAAAAATTTAGGAAAATGTTTTTTGAAGGTTGAAATGTTACTTAGTGTTGGTTTAAGATCTATATAGGTCTATTTTCCTAAGCCAGTGGGTTTTTTTTTTTGTTTGTTTGTTCTCTGTTGTATTTTTTCAGATTGGAATTAAAATGCCATTTTGGGGAGGGCACTTTTCTTTTGTGAGCAAATTTAGACTCAGACTGACAAAAACTGATGTTTACATATCCTATCTAACAGAGCTGGGGTTTAGAAAGAAAAAGAAGCAAAAGCAGTTCACCTCTTTTGCCCTCTTGCTTGTATAGATGATTCCCAAAAAACAGCTGTAATTTCAATGAAATTTGGTTTTATCATTAACTTTTTAGGCTTTAAGTCAACCATATACTATAATTTGCGTATAATATATTAATTCTACATTACAGTTAGACACTACTGTGTTTTGGTCTCTCACATGGAAGCCACAATACATTTCTGTTCCTCCTATAGCAAAAATGTGCAAACTTTTAAGAGGTGTAAGTACTACGACTGCAAAGCATTCTGATTGATGGGGTGATGGTGCTTTTGTGGCATCAGCAGCAACTCTCATTAGGTTTTCCACTTGACTTTGCCCTCTGATTCAAGCCAAGCAAATTCAGGGCAAAAGGGGATTAGGTCCTCTGTGTATCTCCAGAAAGCAGATCCTTCAGCCCACTACAGTAGTGGACTTCTAATGATAGACTCACGATTATAGAAAAGAAATAAATAAATCGATGGCCAATGTATTAGTCTCTAATCCCCCTAAAGGTTATGTAAGGGACTCAGCCCTTAAGTAGAAATGGTAGATCTATGGTCATGTGAGCATGCATTTGTATCCCAGCTGCAGATGAGGTGCGATGCCCACACATTCTCTTGGGCTTTACATATGCTGCAGATTGAGCCACACCGACGCTTGAGCACAAAGCCATGAGTCCCATTACATAAGAGGTTGGAATGTGATAGCAAGGGAGGTTGCAGAGTGTAAGATAAGCAGAGGAAGCAAAAATTAATCCTGGATTGTATGACTACAAAGCACCAAGGCATTTTACTTTTTCAAACACAGGAGATGATGGCCTAATGGATGAAACACTTTGCAGATAGAGAGAGAGAGAGGGAAATGAAACCCACAAAAGAGCAGCTGTCATAGAGCCACACTTTAAGTTAACTTGTCTCAGAATTCAGAAACATTTTGCTATGATCTCAGTGGCCTAATGGATATATGCATGAATCCTTTTTACCTCTGCCTCTGCTCAGCAGATGGAGAGAATTAATCTGTTTTTAGTCATGAGGGACACAAGACCAGTGTTATTTTTGTCAGATTTCCATTAACACCTCAATCAACACTAATTAACACCATGACGCCTTTTGGTTCGCACAGGAGGAAAAGTACAGAGCCTCTCCCTTTCCTATTTTTCATTTCCCTCGCTTCTTCACACATTCACATTCTGAGAGTAAAACATGCATTAGCATATGTGAGCAGAATAGAAAGTACTTCTTGTAGAGAATATCATGCAAGTGGGAACCCTCATCCTCACCCTTATGGCAAAAATGTATTGGTTTGAAATCAAATGTGACTCAACTCCACCCTAATTTAAATAAACTGAAAGACCCCGAGGGGGGGCCATTGCTGCAGATGTTCCCATTTCACTTCTTTACTTGCAGCCTGCGGCAAACTGACGGGCATCAGTGATCCAATCACCATCAAGACGTCTGGATCAAGATTTGGCTCCTGGATGACAGACCCACTGGCACCTGAAGGAGATACCCGGGTAAGTACTGCACTATATGTGCTATTTTTTATAAAATGATTTAGACATATCAAAGATTTGGTGCTACAAATTCATAGAAGTATGAGGAGGGAGCTAGAAAAGGCTTGGACAATCATTTTTGTATCCCTGATCAGGTAAGATATATATACAGTGGGAAAAATAGATATTTGAACACAGTGCTTTGCAAGTTCTCCCACTTAGAAATCGTGGAGGGGTTTGAAATTGTCATCTTAGGTGTATGTCCACCGTGAGAGCCATAATCTAAAAAAAAAAGAAATCCAGAAATCATAATTTACGATTTTGTAAGTATTTATTTGTATGATACATCTGCAAATAAGTATTTGAACACCTGAGAAAATCAATGTTAAAGGTATCGTTGATGATTTTTGACATCTGCCCTTTCCACTTAAAAAAAATAAAAATACACATGCAGAACCCTGTACCCGCTCCCGAGAGGGAACGCCTATAAAACATACGTATGCGAGAGAATGCACAGGCCCATTTCTCCTCGTGCATGCTCTGTTTAGAAGTTGCTTACTTACTTTCCAAAAGAAGATTTGCAATTTTTCCACTATGTCAGACTATGTCAGAGCTGAGTAATGCATAACATTAGAGCAAATATATTCACATGCGGTTCATAAAAAGATTTTCTTTTTATTTCTCACAGACTGACTCTGGGTATGACTTTTAATGTTTCAGGCTAAGATTACCAGTCATTAGTTCCATTTGATAAATGGCAAAATAATGGGAGAGTTAATGTTTCAGAAGTTTTTTTTTTTCTTTATTTAATTTTCCTAGTTTACTTTCATCTATTCAGGAAATACACTACTCCAAAATATTAAAGGAACACTTTGTAATCATTGTATAGTTATTGTAATCTTTGCATAGCATCAATTTAATTAAACTTCTGGGATATTGATTTGGTCAGGTAAGTAGCATAGGGGATTGTTAATCAGTTTCAGCTGCTTTAGTGTTAATGAAATTAACAACAGGTGCACTAGAGGGGCAACAACGAGACAACCATCAAAACAGGAATGGTTTTACAGGTGGAGGCCACTCACATTTTTCCCCCTCCTCATCTTGGCTAGGGTCACTGTCACTACTGTTAGCATGAGGTGCTACCAAGACCCTACAGAGGTTGCACAGGTAGTCCAACTCCTCCAGGATGGCACATCAATACGTGCCATTGCCAGAAGGTTTGCTGTGTCTCCCAGCACATTCTCAAGAGCATGGAGGAGATTCCAGGAGACAGGCAGTTACTCCAGGAAAGCTGGCCAGGGCAGTAAAAGGTCTACAATCCATCAGCAGGACTGGTATCTGCTCCTTTGTGCAAGGAGGAGCAGGAGGAGGACTGCCAGAGCCCTACAAAATGACCTCCAGCAGGTCACTGGTGTGAATGTCTCTGATCAAACAATCAGAAACAGACTTCAGGAGGCAGGGCTGAGGGCCCGACGTCCTCTAGTGGGCCCTGTGCTCACTTCCCAGCACTGTGGAGCTTGATTGGCATTTGCCACAGAACACCGCAATAGGCAAGTCCGCCACTGGCGCCTGGTGCTTTTCACAGATGAGAGGAGGTTCACCCTGAGCACATGTTACGGACGTGAAAGGGTCTGGAGAAGCCGTGGAGTACGTTATGCTGCCTGTAACATTGTTCAGCCTGACCGGTTTGGTGGTGGGTCAGTGATGGTCTCGGCAAGCATATCCATGGAGGGACGCACAGACATATAGAGGCTAAAGAACGGCACCCTGACTTCCATTAGGTATCAGGAAGAAATTCTTGCACCCATTGTCAGACCCTATGCTGTAGCAGTGGGTGCTTGGCTCCTCCTGGTGCACTACAATGCCCGGCCTCATGTGGCGAGAGTATGCAGGCAGTTCCTGGAGGATTAAGGAAATGATACCATTGATTGGACCCCCATGCTCGCCTGACCTAAATCCAATAGAACACCTCTGGGACACTATGTTTTCGATCCATTCGACACTGCCAGGTTGAACCTCAGACTGTCCAGCAGCTCAGTGATGCCCTGGTCCATATCTGGGAGGAGATACCTCAGGACCCCATCTGTCGTCTCATTAGGAGCATGCCCCGACGTTGTCAGGCATGCATACACGCATGTGGGGGTCATACAAATGACTGAATACCATTTTGAGTTGCTGCAATTAAATTTCAGCAAAATGGACTAGTCTGCCGCATCATCTTTTCACTGTAATTTTTGTGGTGTCTTTGAATTCAGCCCTCTGTAGGTTGATACTTTTCATTTCCATCAAATGATGTGGCATCCTTTTCTTCCTAACACATCACCCTGTCCATATCAGTATAAATAAACAGCATGATTTTTTTTCCCTTGTTGAAATCTGATGTGTTTTCAAAGTGTTCCTTTAATTTTTTTGAGCAGTGTACATTTGATTTTTACATAGCTGTTTTACTTTTTCAAAAATACAATTCTACATACAATATGAGTTAATTGGGGTGACAAATTGCAAACATTTTCATAATTTAAGAATTGTTAAATAACTTCAAACAGCGGTCATGTCTCTCCGATAGTTTTTCATGGTGGTTTTCTCAACAAAACAAGTTCATTTTCTCATTATGTAAAGATAACGAAAGCAGTTTTCTTGTGATAACGAGATGATAATTTTCTCATTAGAAAGCAGTTTTCTCATCATAACGAGATGATTGATAAAACTGATAACATTCTTCAATACCACAACAGCGAGAGAGGATTTATAAGTATAATTCATGGCACCCTATGTTTAACTCCGTAAATAATCCTGTGTTTAACTTTTAGGTAACTAGAGGATGTTTTTGGTTTGATGATTTGCTTCCAATTCTGATTCATTAGCAATTAGAACGATGCCTCCGGTGCCTTAGCGCCAGATATTTTCTGAACAGCCCCGGTGTTACACCTGTAACAGGTATAAGATGCATTAACCCCCAAAATAAGTCCACATTAAAGATTTAGAATAAAAAAATGGCAATTTTTTTTCTACTGTATTCCATGCAATACAATCATCCACCATGACCTGACAATGAGTGAAAATAAAAAGGAATCTAAAAAACGTATTATTTACACGTGGTACCGCAACTTCACTTCTACGGACACCGCAGGCAGAATCCAAGGCTCTTGGCCAGCTGCATTCATTGCTCAAACAGGTTAATCATCTCGTTATCTCAAGAAATTAATCACAGTTTTTTCGTGAAAACGAGATAATTATTGTGTTATTTTGAGAAAGCAATTAAGGGTTTAACCCTGATAACGAGATAGTTACGTCATTAT
The DNA here is from genome assembly GCF_000732505.1 of Cyprinodon variegatus. Lineage (NCBI taxonomy): Eukaryota > Metazoa > Chordata > Actinopteri > Cyprinodontiformes > Cyprinodontidae > Cyprinodon > Cyprinodon variegatus. The sequence goes on along the minus strand of NW_015150768.1, from coordinate 615,439 downwards.
GTCAAGCAGTGTTGTTTTTGACAGCCATCTTAGACGAAAACTGTTATCTGTTTTAGTCACATTTTAGTCATTGCGATATGTGATAGTTTTAGTCGGTTTTAGTTGACTAAAACTTAAAAAGGTTTTAGTCTAGTTTTAGTCAGTTTTATGTTGCAAAAAAAGTTAACCTTTACAATTTCGAATAACAACCAGATTCTTTACCAGACTGACATCTTTTGACTAGATACTACAATAGCTGGGTATAGAATGCTGCAGTGCAATTCATCACTGCTGTTGGGCGGAAAACTTTGATTCATAGAATTAAAATAAAAAATCTTTATGAATTTATGCCCTTTATAAGAAGGTGTCTCACAAGAGTTTTGAAAATAGCAGATGTAGTTCAACACATCATATTGTTTAATATAGCAGACAGATAACCTAACAAAATGTACAATAAATAAATGATTTTAGACACATGGTTTCCATCCCAAAGCAAACATTTCACGATCTACCATGAGTTATGCATTACACACAGATCAATGAAATCTTCATTGCTCCAAAAAAGCAAATAAAAAAAATCATTCTTATTTCTACTTTGGCAATTGTGGCTTTATTTCTGAGAATTTTCCCCTCGGTTGCTGCTGCTCAGGGGTCATGGTAGATTTAAATTCACAGGGTTTTGATATAAAAAATACAGAGAGAACCTACATAATTGCCTTGTAATGCCATGGCAATCCAGACCTAAGTTGAATGAATACGCTAACTATGTTGAAATATTTAAAGGAAAGAGAGAAAATGTTTCAATGACAATTCAAGGAAACATTTAGATAATATTTAAATAGATAGAAACAAGAACAGTGAGAGTGAGATATTCAAATATCTATGTACCTTTTCATTGGGCTCATCCAGAAATAAACGGAATTTAATGAAATATTGTATTTGGATATAACCTAGGGATTCCTTTTGGTAGAAATGAAAGAAGGTTTAGCATCACCTTTTGTGAGGTGGATAAAATCAAATCTTGAAATTTAGACCTAGGGATTTTTAACACTTGGCAGAGGATGATCAGCAACATAGTTTATTAAGTAGCGATGGAAGAGCCATACTGCTGAGAGCAAACCATTAAAGAGGAGCATGAAGCGCAGACTCTGAGCTCTGCATGCAGAGACGCATTTCTGCACAAGCACAGATGGAAGGTCAGAACAGTTTGTCCAAGTTGAACGCACAGTACCGGACCATTCCGGGTTATTTTCTCAGATCCTGCCACTGCTGCTGCCATGATCCATCTGTGCTCCTGCATGATATGGAACATTGTGCAGCAGGATGAAACAGGACGCAGCTGTATGGGTGATACTGCTTAGCAGATTACAGCACAATGATGCAGTTTAAAGGTCTGACCGACGACCTGTTCATTTTTATTTAGTCTCGTCTTGTTGACGAAAACTTAAACGTATGGCTCGTCATGTTTTAGTCATCAAAGATCCACGTTTAGCTCGTCAGTTTTCGTTATTATCAAAGGAAAAAGGAGCACTTATCTCAAGAAGTCAAAGGAAAAAAAGAAAAAAATTTGAGTACCTCCGTTCTCTGCTTCCATAGAAGAGACTTATCTGTCCTTTTGACCTAAATAATAAAATTAAAAGAGTTCTGTTCTGCAAATTGAAAATGCTATCAAGTATCGGGTATATATTCTATATTCTGGTATTAAGTTTGTTTGTGATCATGCTAGAACCACCTCCTCGTAAGAAAAAAGCTAACGAGTCCACAGATAAAGTATAGGGGTAGGGGCCCAATGTTGTTTTGGTGTTTTTATTTTTTCCAATAGAGACTGCTACACTTCACAAAATAGATAGCATTACTGTGTGTAGAGGAAATATGAGGAAAGCAACATCTCAAAATGTCACCCAGGAAAGTGGAAGCCCCGACCATAGTGGCAAAACAGTTATAAAGTGGGGTGAGGACAACAAAAAGACCCTTGAAAAATGTAAAAAGTTTTTCCCATATTTCTTCTGAACACAGGCAATGCCAAAAAACCTGGAAAAAATACCCAGAAAACAGAAGCACTGAAACCCTAAGTTGCTTTAAATCCAGATTTAAAAAAAAAAGTTTGTTTAGCATGCTCTTTGGCTGTGCTATCTGAACATCTTTGGTTAACTTTTCTGTCCAAATTTATTTTCAATTGTTTATGAACCATTTCATTAATTATTTATTTGGCCTTTTTGCCATTGTACTTTACTTTTCATTTCTTCTTTTTCCATCTACAGAATGTTGAATTGTCTTGCTACTGAAATGTGCTAGAATATCTCCTATGAGTCACATATAAAAACAAGCTAGGCATATTTTTTGTAATTTAACCTGACTGGGCACCATATACAAGTTGTTACGTAAACTACATACCATTGAGTTACACTTATCTTATTTCACAACATGGATTTAGAGAATACAAGTTTCTAAAAACATTATTTAATGTTTTAATTTATCAGATTTAATAAAAAAGAAATGTTTATTTCTGCTTTTTATGAAAGCAATAAGGTAATCTATCAGTTATTGACCTTTTTTTTTCATTTTATTTGCATAACTGCTGTATAGCGGTCGTTTTTTATTTTGTATTGTGAGACAGGTTTCTTACAAGTTCTGTCTTCTTTCCCCTTTCAATCAGTACATGGATACAGCTGAGACAAAAGTTATATAGCAGTTTAAGAAAACACTTTCTTTGGAATCTCATCAAATAGCCTTAAATCAACAGAGCAGTCTGACCAAAAAATATGGAGCAATTGGAATTTCAACTGATTTCAACCTTGCCTTGATTCTGATTACTGTATTATACCAAAAAATTATTTTTTTGAGTATTTAAAAAAAAAATCTAAATATGATCAAGCTAAGCCTTTATTAGTTCTGCTGTCACTGTTGAAAGCTGAAAATGTGTTAAAATCCAAAATGAATCGGCTTTTTTAATAATTGTTAAGTATGTTCTAGAATGAAAATAGCTTTCTACAATCATCTGAACTGAACTTTAATCCTCCAGTTTTTGGCACCTATTGAGTTTTGACTTAAATATGTCAGATTAGGAATTCACTAATTAGCCGGGGTTCTAAAAGCTTTGACAAGCAGAGGATTACATTAGAATTAAATATCTGTTTTATATCTGATCATTGACAAAAAAGATAAAAAAGTGTGATCAGAAGCTGCAGCTTCTCTTTGCTAGGTGGATGGTCTACTCTTCCACTGTTAGGTTAAGCTGGATCATCTTTCACTTTGCATAGCAGGTCTCCTTTGGCTAAGAGATACATTCCCCTTTAAAAGTATACATATATTTATAATCACATTCATGCCAGTCAATTTTCACTTATAATGATGCCCTAGAGTTATTCTTTTTGTTTATAATAGAAATGACTGAATGTCCTGTAAAAATGAAAACAACTGTAGGTTTTTTTACTTGAATGTCCCCCAGGAGGTGGCAACAAACCACTTTTGTAGCCAAAGATGCTATAAAAGTGAAATAATTCTGGCTGGACATTTATTTGCTCTAGTAAGCAGAACTGAATAATTGAATTGTATTGAATTATGTTGCTTTCCTGGCATGAACAAAGCTTTTAAGGATTGTTAAAATGTCAAAATCCTATATTTTTTTTTACATGATTTCAGAGTTATTGGAAAACATTGAAGCACTCTTATATGCTGTACTTTTTGACTCAGTTTGAGTTTTGCTTGAATAGTTGCTGTGCTATCAGATATACTAATCAGCCAGGTGCAAGCTTTTAGTTTATGCTATTAGAACAGAGAAGGATACGTGAACTGATGACATTACAGAGTCAATCATTATCTGAGTATGTTAGGAAGAAAAATAATCGTTTTGTTTTTGCTGTTTTTTTTAATATTTGTAGGGATTTTGTTAGTATAAAGTCTGTTTTTTTGAAAATAGCAATGGAGAAGAAAGAGATGTTGATGTTGTTCTAAGCTGCTTCTCCACTGCAACCCAGACTGTCACTGATGTCTTATTTTATGTGGAAGAATGGTTTACCTGACAATGATTAATTAATAAGCCAAAGCAATACTGCTTAATTGTCCAAACACATTATATTTACCTGTTTGTCTTTGTTTAGGCTAAAAAATCCAGATAAAATATTTCCTACTTCTGGAAACGTGTATTCTGGAGGCTTTCTTTAGAAGAAGGATGTTCTACAGATATGTGTTATCAAACTGGAGCTCTGAAAAAGATCTCTATTTCAGGACAGTAAATAATATGATAGTCAAATAATAATATGACAGTAATAATAATATGAATCTTGCGTCTCAGAAAACTTTGTTTGTAGTTTGTCTCTACACATTTTCTTTTTTCTTTGGAATAGATGATCAGAGTAGTCTTGGTTTGATAAGCTTAGGAGATAATTATCCTGGTAATTATTGCATGAAACCAAATATTGAACCGTTACCTGCCAAGGTCAAGCAATGGTTTCGCCAACCATTGTACGAAGCCAGTCAAGGGATTGAAAACTATGAATAAGATGGAGGTTCTGGTGCAAAGCTTTATGTTATTTGCTTTACCCATCCCAAACCTGTTTTGACTTAAATTTGGGGTTATTGCTTTTTTAAAACACCAACATGTGTTAAAGCTCTGACCTTGATGTCACTCTGAAATGAGAGAAAAATGTTTATGATGAACAGAAACATCTCAGGAACCACCAAAGCTCAAGCCTGCCAAAAATCGAAAGTTTAGGATAATCGTTGTAACTGTGAGGCAAAAGATGAATTGATGAGGGATTCATCTGGCCAGACTGATTAGAATGTTTTTCCGAATGGATTAAGAAAGTGGACCTTTTGTCTTGAAATCTCTTTCCCTAAAGTCTGTGTTTAAAAACATAGTTGTGTTTCAGAAAATCCAAATAAGTGTTGATTCAATACCTCGGACTAGAGCAAGATGTTTATATTGGAATCATATGACAAATATACACAGGAGGTTTTTCATAGTGTGAAGATATAAAGAAAGCTTCTTAAAGATTAAAACAATAGAATTCAGAACAAAACAGAAATGGTAGGACAAAGGGGGAAATAGTAGAATTAAGTTTATGAGGTAGAAGTTGGCAGCTTCCCTATGCTTTTCTTTTATCTCCTGCTTTTTCAATGTGCTTAATCCTGTCCCAAGGGGACCTGCTCATCTTATGTGACTGGAATTTTTGGATCAGTCACAGCAGCAGGGATAATGGGTGTAAAGTAGCCTTAGCCATAACAGTTCCACTGAGTATGAGAAGGTAATAGTGGCTCAGGAATGTCTACCACCAAAGGCACCAACAGGTAGTAAGCAGCAGAAACAGGATGGTTCACATTATCTCTGCAGGGCCTGATAGTTACAACCCCAAGACTGTCATCAGGACTGTTTAATTCATAAGCTTTGTCTGCTCAATGAAAAAAAAACCCATTGCTAACTTAATTAGGAGGCTTGTTCATTGTAACTTAATTAATTCTACTGAACAAGACATAACATTCTAAAGCATGAATAGAATTTGTCCTGATTCTTTTTTTTCTTTCCTTGGTGCTCAGGTTTGGTACATGGATGGATACCATAATAACCGCTTTGTTCGGGAGTACAAGTCTATGCATGACTTCATGACGTCAGACAACTTCACGTCCCACCGACTGCCGCACCCTTGGTCAGGAACAGGTCAGGTCGTCTACAACGGCTCCATCTACTTCAACAAATTCCAGAGCCACGTCATCATCAAGTTTGATTTTCGCACCTCCTCTATTAGCAAGTCTCGGCAGCTCGACTATGCCGGCTTCAACAACGCTTATCACTATGCCTGGGGAGGCCATTCAGACATTGACCTGATGGTTGATGAGGGAGGCCTGTGGGCTGTCTATGCCACCAACCAGAATGCAGGCAATATTGTCATTAGCAAGCTGAACCCCAACACCCTGCAGATCATCAAAAGTTGGACCACCAACCATCCCAAACGGAGCGCTGGAGAGTCTTTTATGATCTGTGGAACACTCTATGTTACAAACGGATACTCTGGAGGGACCAAGGTATATTATGCCTACTCCACCAACTCTTCCACTTATGAGTATATTGACATTCCCTTACAAAATAAGTACTCGCATATCTCCATGCTAGACTACAACCCTCGTGACAGAGCCCTGTATGCTTGGAACAATGGCCACCAGGTGCTCTATAATGTGACACTGTTTCACGTTATCCGCTCAGAGGAACTGTAATAGGTGAGGATTCAATAAATATCGACAAATGTTGTCTGTGAAAAAACAAAAACATTGATTCTATTAATTTTCCAAAACAAAAGACCACAACAAGAACATCTTGTTAAGGCAAAGAATTGAAGGACCATATCCATGAATGTAAAATGGATCGAATGTGTATGTGAATACAAATCTTTTACTGTGTTTCATTCCAAAATTATGTCATACCTTAAAATCTGCAATATTATTTAGCGCAAAACAAAAGAAAAAAATCTAAGAAATATTTAAATATTTTGTAAATAAATGTCTTAAAATTAGTTTTGACTTTATGGTGTACTTTATTTTGATAGTTATCCTTAGAGGTTTTTTTTTATTTTGGAATGAAACTCTTTAATCATTTGTTGTCTAGAAAAAAGAATGTAAAATTAGAATATATTAGACTGAAAACATTGAGAGCAGATGCCAGTTAAAGAGAAATTATCACGCCTTTTTTATATAAAGCAAATATCAACCCAAGGTCATTCCAGAGGCTCCTGTTTTTTCTGCAGAACTCCTTCCAGATGAACTTTTTGGTGGCCAGTAAGGAGGGTTGGGAAACCTGAACAAAGACTGTTGTTTATAAACTGTACGAAATCCCACCCTGCCCTGGGCCCATAAATAAAAGTCGGAGGCTCTAGTCAGAGGACTGTATAGCCAAAAGGAGGTGATCTGTCATATCATTTTTATCGAAATACAGTAGCAAATCTAAAGTCTGTAGTAAAACAATATCATCTACTAAAAGACCTGAAGGCACTGACTGTTGATCGCACTGTTTCTGTTCTTTTTTTTAATCAGATTTTTCAGCATTAGTGATTATTTGTTGAAAAGGCTTTCTTTGCATGATTGTTTTCTATAATGCCACTCTGCTCTGCTGAATGTGTTTTGCTGTATTATACTGTAAATCAAGAAAGGAGTTGGAGGAAGGAACTAATTCAAGGATTTACAAAACTTTTTAGTTTTCCCTATTTCTTCCTGTTGAACCACTATGTTCCATTTGTTTCCTTTTCTTAGCCTCCATTTTGAATGTTCTTGTACCACTTTAACCGTCAATACTAATTTTGCCTACTTGTTTTTATTTTATTGGACTGTGTAGGAGGAATCTAGCTAGCTCATTAATCTATGTAAGAAGCTAAAAAATATATATTAATAACAGAATGTATGAAATATTGTCCTGTTGGCAAGGGAACATTGGTCCCCTATCCTCATCCCACATCATGAACTTGAAGTGGGGAGGGATATACATTAAAAGGGTGTTCCATCACATGTCATGTAACACCCCCACTGTTAGTGGAGGATAATGTTTGTTAAATGTATGTATACCCTTGCTTAAGGCAACAGCTTTTCACTCTTTTTGCGCTTTGCTGGACATGTGTTGTATCTGAAATGAGATGGTTAATGATTCGTGTCAATAAAACAAACAAATCTAGCCATTGGGTTGTAGTTTTTAAAAGTTTTGGCATGTCTTTGACAGCATATTTGGTTTTTATTAATATTAACACACTTTTCTATTTTTGGATTACCAAGTCTTTAGAAACTTATTTGTAGTTGACATCTTTATTATCTGTAAAACTCTTAAAAGGGCATCCCTAAGAGTCATTGCATAATTTTAACTCTTGGCCAGTGGCTGAAAAACAGGTTTAAACCTGGAAACAATTGACCTTTGTTGACCCATGTCAAATGACTTAGCAAAGAAATACTGATATTCTTTCACATTCAAAGCCATATGTTAGCACAAGATCCAAAGTATAAAGAAGAGAATGTGTGGGACTATTCACATTTTGAACAAAGCCAATAGCATCAAGATATCATTAAAGGCTGCATTTAAGCTATCAGATTTAATGTCAGCATAGATGTTAAAATCACCCACTATGATGATCTTATCAGTATTTAACACTTGATAAAATATGATCTCTGTAAACTGATCTAAAAGATCAGTAAGGACCGATTGGATGATACAAAGTTACAAAAATAATTCTAATATTTCTAATTATTAACTGGCTTTGAAGTAATCAGTAAGTCAGATTGAAAGTTTATTGCTATGTATTATTCTCGCTCAGAATTTGTAGGGTTTGTGAAGATTTAAATAACTAGAGGGAGTAGCCTCATTTATGCTCACATAATCCTACTGCAGCCAAGTTTCTGTAAGGCAATATAAAGCAGTGTGATTATCACAAATCCGGCCTTTAACTAACAGACTTTTTGATGAAGAGAGCTTATGTTAAATAAACCACATTTAATAGTTTTTTTTTCCCCCTAATTGGAGTTATTTATCTTAGTTAGATTATTATGAATTACTCTGTTGGGATTTTTTTCTAATTTGTTTGATTTTGGTGATGGACAAGACACTGCCTGGATGAAGTAATTATTAGTGAGTAACGGTAGAGAAACTGCAAAGAGGTCTATTAAACTACAACTATGCTTCTGTAAAAATTCAAAAAAT